>NC_051178.1:32527132-32617132 GCF_013339695.2 Rhipicephalus sanguineus
GAGAGGGCATCAGAAGACCTCGCTGCCACGTCCACGACAGGAGGCATCATAGATCATTTCATCGTAAGAGGCATCCAGGATTTCCACCAGCTGCACTATACCTCGCACTTCACTACACTTAGACTTCTCATAGCCGCTATCATGAGCGGATCTGATTAACAAGTCCCGACCAGCTGCTCGTGCTGACTGATCACAGTGATGATGACCGTGTTCAAGAACTGTCAAGGACCCCTTCTACACATATACATGGGTTCGTGAAACGTGCGTGCGTTCTCCGTCATAAAGGAAAAATATAACCATAACAACTGTAACTGTGACTGTAACGTACGAGCAGTGCTCCTGCGCGTGCCACTCGGCCATGTATTTATCTAGGGAAGCTTTCCTGAATGAAGCTTAGTTGCGAGTAACGCATGGAGGAAGGAAAAACTAAGGAGAGGCCCTGACGTCATATTCGTGAAGCCTCCACATCGCAAACACCCGCACTCGCTGTGCGCCCGCATCCGTAGAGCAAACAGCATCGAAGTACCGCCACTGGGAGAAGGGTGCACGCAGCTTTGCCGTGTTGAATACGATTCAAGCGCGAGCAGTGCGACGAGGCGGCGTATAAACTTTGCAGCCTTTTTGTTTGTTTTTTTGTTTTTCGCCGTGCGAGCGGTGTAGTCGATTCATGCATCTGCTCTTTGAGTGTGTTCTTTAGGAAAGCTACGCAATGCCCAGCTGTTGCGTATACCCGGTGCAAATCGCGTGCACGCGGACAGTACCGGGTGTCACTTTTCATGTGTACGTACACGTTCGCTTCATTGCTGGTCACTAAGGCATGGTATTTGCGTGCGAAGCTCTCGGATGTGCGCTCTGTTGCTTGTTACTCATTCTGTCAACTCAGAACTCATGTGAACTTTTGTTTTTGTCGTCTGACGCGCCGTACATAACATGCGCTGAAGGCATCGTACGTTTTAGAGGCTGTGTCGTTCAACGAAAGGGCAATAAACTTTTGTTGTTATTATCGGACTACGTGATGTATGTATTGTTCGGTGTGCGCTCGCTGCGTGCTTGTGTTGTGTGCGCACTGGAATTACAAACTTTACGTGCACGATCGCCTATACAATTCAGCGGTGTCCTCTTTTTGACGTGAAGTTACGTCAACTATAGGTTGGCGTTGCGCCGCAACCGCTAATCGGGCAATCGGGCTACGAGAACGGAAAAGACAGATCTAACGCCCAGTAGAACGCGTAAGTCACTGCTAGGTGAGTTCGAATACAATGATGCAGGGGCTGAATGTTTTTGATTACGGCACGTACCGGTACTTTCTGTACTGTTGCACAAAAACGCTCGCTCGGGCCTGCCACGCACGAACAGCCTGGTAAACGTCTGCTTGCAACGTTTTACTACGTGCAAACCGCACAATACGCGCTAAGTTTACGCCGGGACTACAAATCTGAGCAGAAGCGAACTACCGCGGAGAGCACGCCGCGGGGCGTCTGCTGTTTTGTTTGCCCCATACCAGTTTGTTTGCCCCATAAATCTGACGTCACTTCCGCCACACTTTTCGCAATGCATTGGGATACGATAGGGCCTCTCCTGGGTTTTCCTTCCTCCATGGAGTAGCGCCTTTCCTGTGCACCTGTGTTCCTTCTTTGTCATGTTCGGATTCGCGCTATCTGGTATTGAAGAATATAAGCACTACAGATCAGCTTACCGCGTCTGGTGTTGGTGACACCCATGTTGCTCTTGCCATCGTTACGCAACTGTAAACAAATGGTTATATAATAAATATGCGACTCTTCAACATATGACTGTGCGTATACCACTTCCATATTTCTCTAGCGTCATTCCGTAACGTTTCGCTCAATATGAAAAATTACGCCACAGTCACCATCTCGCGCATGCTTCGCATAACATCGATTCCCACGGTACGTGGGATCTGCCGAATTTTTGCTTCTGTCGCCGTCCGTGAATCGGACGCATATTTGTCAAAGAGCTTCTATAAGTTGCAAAGGCACAAGGTGCCCGGGCGGTGCACTGTTCCAACTAATACCAGAAGATCTAGATGGTTTTTTTTTTCATTAACCAAATCTTAGTTTTCTCCGTATTCACGACCGCTCCAGACGCGTGGCAAAACTGCTTAGTCTTCTTGAAAACTACTTGTGTCAGCATAAAAATAGCCATGTCGTCATTTTAGCATTAACACATTTAAGCTTAAACAATATTAAAACATTACCATTCGTTCAAACATGCGGACCATGCAAATACTATAGCTAGCGGGAGAACTGCCCCTATGGGAATTAGTAAGGTGGTTGTACTGCACGAGATATGTCACCAAGCTACTATCGTCGACCTTGGTAACGTGTTTTGCGTACATTCTTAATGCATCTGATGACATCAGCTTTATGGGGCGTTCATTCTTAACTCGATAAAACTATCAAGATGCCTTTCCAACATTGAGCAAATAAAAGAACGGAATTGAACTGCCCGGCCATTACCGGAGTGGGAATGGGCTTTTACCGGAGTGGGAATGGGTTTACCGGAGTGGGAATGGGTTTTTTCATTCCGAGGAATTGAAAGAATGGAACTGCTTCAAGTTCTAATTCCCCGGAATGGAATTGGAATGGAATGGAGGCGCTCATTCCCCAACACTGATGCCTACACATATAACTACTTGTAATAATGAAGATAACTTCCTGTCTCTTCTTGAAAACTACCTATGTGTTTCTCGAACATTAACAGTCCGTATAGATCTAACCTTACCGTCTTGCTTTGTAGTGGCATTAAATCATCCTGAAACGACCTATTCATTCATGTGCATTGCAAGTCTGCACTTCTTTTGTTATTATTTTTTGTGGCGTGTTCTTCATTACTCCTATATTAAAGCATGCTTTATAAATGTCATATATGTGTTTGCTAAATAATTTTATGCGCAACCTTCTTGTACTTATTCCAAATTGTTATTCGTGAAATGTATAACCAATTTACAATATATCTTCATTGTATGCATGCTCTTCCTGCTAAAATCCCCGTTGGGATTGGCCGTACGCCTGAAATAAATACATAAATAATCATGCATGGCATTAGGCAGGCAGAACCATGTATAGCATAGCCGTGTATAGCAAGAGGGTGGGAAAGACAGGTGACGGTGAGGAAGAGCAAAATGAGAAGAAATGAATTAATGAAATGTCAGAAATGATAAAAAAAGTTTCGAACAACGATATCTAAATGTCAACCCATCTTACAATTTACGACGTAAACACTATGACTTCCATACAACACGAACCAATTATGGCCTTCAGAAACTTTCGGATATCATACCTCGTACCTTGAATTTTTATCCACAAATTGATTTTCTAATAAGGGAATATTCAAACTAACATTCCTTCAAATGTGCTAAACAGTTTTCTATTAGCAGAAATGTAGAAAAAGCTCTATACTCTTGTCTTGTCTTCTTTAGGTAATTTTGTCATGATCTTTTATGTCCAGTGCTGGGCAGTATCGAAGATACATGTATCTTAGATACTATCTTAGATACTCTATGGATATCTTGTATCTGTATCGCGATACGTCTCGAAAGACGAGTATCTGTATCTGTATTTCCGATACATTCAATAATGTATCGTGTATCTTAAGATACAAGATACTTCTATCGCAACAGAACCGTGCGAAACAATAATCGCTAGCCAAGCTCCGCTTCTCAAGCTGGTACTGGTGCCACTAAGCAATCTGAATAAGTCTAAGGGCAGTGACGCAATTTTATTTTTCCGTCAGAGTCCCCCAGTGAGGGCAGAAGATGAGGAACACAAGCGCGGGGACGTCTACGCCCAGCCCACGTACCTTTTGTTTGCTTCTTTTCTTTTTAGTTGCGTCAATGCCACGACACTTGCTCTTAGCCACTGCCCTGCGCCGCGTATTCCACTGTGTGCAGCGCCTATCGCGCAAATTCTGATGTTGCTACAGTCCCGTTATTGAAGATTCTCTTGCTTCTTGCGTCTTGCTCCGTAACGAAATGCGATGCGTGCAATAATGGGGTTGCTTTGTGTCTCGTGGATTTTACATATCAGCGATTTGAAGGATCTAGTGGATGTACGTTTGACTTGCATGCAATGAATTAACTTATATGCAAATAAGAATCTAACAACTTTAGCACCACTGGTGCTGATGCTAGATCTAATAGAGCAAGCGTTTACCTAACAGAAAACATCTTCGCGTACCGTATTTTTCACTTGTTGCTACATTTATTCAAAGAATTTATGAAATCATGATGAGATTAAGAAGTTTGTAGGTATAATGTGGCAGCAGAAAGCATAGGACCGGGTTGATTGGCGGAACACGGGAGAGACCTTTCTTTGCCCTGCAGTGAGCGTAGACAGGCTGATGATGATGATGATGATGATGATGATGATGAATTTGATTATTAGCACAAGTGCTTTCTCAGCTGTCATTTTGCATCCCATACATTAACTAGGTCTCTGTACTGTGTTTCCGGCCTGGTCACTGCAGTATGTCTTTTGTAACGCACTCCCAAAATAAGATCTCTGCTTTATTCTTCTAACTGTCTGCTTTATATTCCTACTAATGCTTACACATTTACACGTTGCCAAGGCGACTTTGAAAACAAATATATAATCATGAGTGTCCCAACGAGCCATTTCAGGCAATTTTTCATAGGCACTGAATTTTCTATTGTCTCAGCAGGTAAGTTGACGATACTTCATGCTCATAGCTATTAAGGGCGCCGTCTGTATTATGTTTCTGTACTCATTCAATGTGAATGTTTGATACAGAACCACCTCTCTATTTTACTTATATTTGTTTTCCTGTTTTATGCCTTCTTAAATATTTTTCGTATTACTAATCACCACCTAATGGGAGCTATAAGTGGCAATAGCGCGAATAGCAGCGGTGTCCTGCGACGCTTTTTTTTTTGTGTGTGCAACTATACAATACGTCTGAGACGTTTCCGTGTTGCACATGTTCTCTCGGTGAAGAAAAATTGCTAAAAGATTGCACGTTAGTGAGTATATCAACAAAGAATCCTTTACGCCAGCAGGTAAGTAGAATATGCAAATTCATTGCAGTTTTACGTCATCTACGTATACACCAGGGGTCTCAAACTCAGCTTATAGCCAGCGGGCCGCTGTCGCGAAATTTAGTTCCAAGGGCCGGGACAATGAAGATGGTGGGAGAGAGTTTGAACAAAACGACGTTGCCATTCGAAAGGAAGCCTTTCCCATGTCTCATATATAGGTATTTCTGAAGGGGATTTGGAGTCAGGATTCGAGAAACATCGATACCGATGTACACAACGAGTGAATTCTGGACGAAGATTCTGAAATATAGAGTTCTTGTTCCACGGTTATGTTTCACCACATGGTGACCACATGTTCCTCACTAAAGGACTGCTTGATACCTGTCATGTCTGTGTAGCTCATGAACATACGTATTTAGAATATAAAAACAAATGGGACGAAGACTGTCATGTGTGCGGGCAGGGCCGCTAGCGAAAGGTCTCAAATCCCTAGTATACACCATGCGTCCCCCCCCCCAGAAGAAAACAATAAAAAAATGTCACTGCCAGCGTTGTTGCTGCCGTACACCTGTTCGGATATACGGTATTGTGCAAACTGTCTGTTATGGACAAGGTAAAAGTCCACACCGGTATTTGCGTCCTCGTGCGAAGGCTTCTTATAGAAGTTATTGTGATTACATGGCAACCCGCTAGCTGGTCGGCAAGCAAGAACCGCTGTGCGCAAAGTGTATAAAGAGTTGTCCTGTGAAGAAGCTAAAACAAACCCCAATAAGTTGTTTTGGAAGGAAACTAATGTCCTTTGAGCAAGAAGGGCAAAACTTTTGAGATACGAACAGACATTTCATTCAAGTGAAACACAAAAGGTCACAGTTAAAAAATTTTCAAGAAGACATTTTCGTACATAGGACGTGTTTGCTGTTACATTATATGGATGTATAATAGCAAATTTGAGAATGTATCGAAGTATCTTAAGATACAATTGCCAAGTATCGTATCGGATACAGTTATTGCGGCAGTATCTTGTATCTGTATCTCCAATACTTTTTGCCTGAGTATCTTGTATCGTATCGCGATACAATTTCAAAGTATCTTTGCCCAGCCCTGTTTATGTCCAATAAATATTTACTGTGAGGCTTGGGCTGCTCACAGAGAGACTCGGAGCTTAACAAACAAACTAGTTAATTGGGCTAAGTTATCGTACACACATAATGACATACGTCTTCACACGTCAGTGTACATGACTCCACTGCTGAGCTCGTCGCACTGCGACGCAGAGACGGACCCCAGAAGCGGAAACACACTGTGGCCGACTGTTTGGCTGGTTCCCGCTGAGCACGCTAGTACGTCACTCACATTTCACCTCTCCCCGGATGACCAAGTCCCTTGGTCTCACGTGGTGTCCACACTCACTCAAGCACAAAGCTTGCAGGTCAGGAGAAGCTGGCGCACATTACCTGGCACAGGCTCATATGCTGGGGCAAACACTGGCCCTTTGCGTTCTAGTGTGTGCCACTTCTTCCCGTCATTGTGCTTGATGATGATAATGATGATGATGCTCCTCCTTGGATGATGGCACCTACCCACTCAGGGGGAGTCATTGTGCTTCTCCTCTACCCACCCCTTCCATACTTCCACTTCTTCCTTCTTTGTTTTGCCTTTCTTCTTAGGACTGCCCCCCTCTATTTTAGGGGCGAAGCTCCTTAAGGCGGCACCCGTTCGTCCCTCGTAGTCGTAGTCGTAGTCGTAGTAGTCGTAGTGCGTAACCAGTCTTACGCTTTGACCTCCAAGGTGGTGCCGGTGGGAGATTTTTCCTGTGCGTTGTTGAACAATAAAAAATTCGCAGCGTTAGCTAAAAGCCGACTTCTTCTGTCTATCATTCCCATTAGCAGCCATTCTTTACCTCCAAGGTAGTGCCTGGTGACATTTCTCCTGTGCGTGATTAAACAATAAAAATTTTGTTCAAAACGCCGTTGATTGATGAAATAAACCAAGGAAAGACGCCAGATGTTTTGTAAAAGCAAAACGAAAGAACGCCAGACGTTTCTAAAGCAAAACGAAAAGACGCCAGCTGCTTAACGAAAGACGCCAGATGTTTTCTAAAGCAATGGTTTTCTAAACAATGAAAATTCACAACGTAGATGTAAAATTAAAGTGAGCTGCAAGTCGTCATAACTCATCGAACCTTTAGTATAAACGCGCCCGATCTCACGTCGGTGATGATGTACTGGGCAGAATTCACGGAAGATTCACGGTTTACCGATGAACCTCCGCAGCTTCGCCCACTCATCATCATTCACTCCGTGGATATGCTGTGATTTTTTTGGCTCGGCTTTAACTTCAGTTTCCAGCTTCTTAGGCTCAGGAGCTGCCGCTTTCTTGGCAGGCTTCATATCACCTTCATAATCACTGTCTTCAGCTTTCCGCTTCTTCTTGGCGTTTTCTTCACACTAGCTTTTCTTTGAAGCTTTCTGTGACCTGATAGCAAGGGGTTCATCTTCTTCATAATCAGACTCCAAAGCACGCTTGTTTTTGACTGGTGAGGTATCAGAGAGCCTTTGCTGTGGCTTACGTGCAGACAGTGGCACGTCATCATAGCTAAGCGCCTCGCCCTTGATCTCACTAATGTCGACAGTCTCGGTCTCAAGGGTCTTCCGTGTAGCCGGAGGGTGGGGTGGCGATGACACTTCCATCTTCACCTTTGCTGGAGGCGGGGACATGCCTTCAGCATCGGGATTTTAGGAGTTGCCACTTCCTGCTTGATATTCACAGGAGAGGTGCTATCCCGATGCTTCTCCAATGAATTCTTGTGCTTCTCGCGTTCTTTGTCCCTGTGTTTGTCCTGATCTCTATGCTCCTTGTGGTTGTCCCTGTGCCCGTGCCTGTCCTTGTCTTTGCTGGTGCTGCTGTTGCTGCTGTCCTTGTGCTTGGACTTTGACGATGTTTTACTCTCCTTGCTAGCAGAGGGGTGCTTCTTGACCTCTGTGCTCTTATCAACAGACGATGATCAAGAAAGAGCACCTTTGGGTTTGGATGAAGCGGAGGAGGAACATGACTTGTGCTGCTTGCCATTGGAATGCCCTTTGGAGGATGACGACACATGATGGCCCTCCTTGTGCTTTGCAGAGGAAGACGAGGCACTGATCCCACCTCTTTTAAAATAAAGCCAAAAATAAATGCTTGGGAAACACCTGCTCCTGCATGAGTATACCAGGTTTAAAGCCAATTGAAAATAAATGAACAGGGGTTTTAAAAGAGACCCAAAGCGCATATTTTTGTGGAAAAGCCAGTAGGGGATATTCAAAATGTACAGCGCCATCTGTCGACAATCCCACAAGCTCAATCCGCCATGTTTTGTTCGGCGCGAAATCGAAACCAGTCGCATATCGCAGCCTTTCAGTTGCTGGCTACTGGTTTTTTATCTTCGTTCTGCGATGACTTCCCAATGCTTCGTGCACTGTTCAGGCAACGAGGGAGCCCTGGGAATGCCGGGAGCAAAGTAACACTATTTTTAATCGCATTTATCAGTTACCTGAACGAAGAAAGAAATGTACCGACGCGAACTTGAATCGTCACCAAGGTCGGCACTGTGCTTTGGTTCGAAAATTATCGACGCCTGCAAAGCGCTCTTCAACGTCACTTCTTATTTCTCCGTGCAATTTAGTCGGGCGCCTGCAATATAAGGTAGACTTGCAGAACAATATCTCGATATATGCATTCTAAAACCGACGGCCGACGTCGCACACGCGCGAGAGAGCATGACTGATCAACATTAGTTTGTCGGTGTTGAAGATCGACGAAAGCAAGGATTTACGTACGTAAACGTGTGTAAGCAGAGCCACAGACGCTGCTGTGCGCGTTCGCGGGAAATCAGTGCCGCCACACAAGCGTAGATCGGCGCAACGTATATCCCAACAGGTATCTCTTTGCAAGCTTCGCAAGGCAGTGTGCGCCGAAGTACATAGTCCGCATGCCGCGTCTGCCCTTCACTTTACACATCCTTATCCCTCCCCTTTTATTTTTCTTTTGCTTTCTTAGTACAGCATGCGCTGCGAACACTGAGCCAAGGGTTACGGAGCCGTACAGTAGGTGGAGCTGTTTGTCCGATAGATCTAGAGTAACTCTAGATAGATCACCACACTCATCTTTCCGCTGATCGCGGGCCCAAGCTGCCGTGGGATGCGAAAGCAAAGAGCATAATATTTTACAAAGATATGTGTATGAGCGCACACGTATAGCGTTCAAGAAAACCATAACAACAATACTAAATCGGCGCCATAGGTTACGACCGCAAAATATTATAAACAACCAGTGCGCACGTAAACGAGCATTACTCGGGCCGCTCTCTTTATGTACAGTTGAAACGCGGATGAGTATTTTTGTTAGGTTTGCAGCGCACTGCTCATGCATATTTCCATGCCATGTTTATTTCGAAAAAACTAGAACACACACGGAGGGTGTAGATATACTTGTGGCTAAAAAAAGCCGGCAGATCCCACGCATTGTGGGAATCGATGTAATGCGAAGCAGCCAGCAAAGAGCTGCATACATTGTCTTGTATGTCACTGAGGAAAATGCGTGTCATGGTTTTCATGTTAACTCCTATTATTTATGTTCGTCACACAGTAACGTCGCCCAATACCAACTTGGGGGTCGATGAACTTAGAGAAACGGCCGCCAGGGCACCATGAGCGTGGCACGTAAGTCATGCTGTACATGACATGTGTGTCATGACTTTCATGTTAACTCGTGTTATTTATGTTCGTCACACAGTCACGTCGCAAGATACCAATTTTGGTGTATATCAATCTAGCGAAACGGCCGCCAGCGCCCCATGAGCGTGGCACGTAAGTCATGCTGTACATGGCATGCGTGTCATGATTTTCATGATAACTCGTGTTATTTATGTTCGTCACACGGTCACGTCGGAAGAGACCAATATTGGTGTATATCAAGCTAGCGAAACGGCCGCCAGCGCACCATGAGCGTGGCACGTAAGTCATGCTGTACATGACATGCGTGTCATGATTTTCATGATAACTCGTGTTATTTATGTTCGTTACACGGTCACGTCGCAAGATACCAATTTCGGTGCATATCAATCTAGCGAAACGGCCGCCAGCGCTCCATGAGCGTGGCACGTAAGTCATGCTGTACATGACATGCGTGTCATGATTTTCATGATAACTCGTGTTATTTATTTTCGTCACACGGTCACGTCGGAAGATATCAATATTGGTGTATATCAATCTAGCGAAACGGCCGCCAGCACCCCATGAGCGTGGCACGTAAGTCATGCTGTACATGACATGCGTGTCATGATTTTCATGATAACTCGTGTTATTTATGTTCGTCACACGGTCACGTCGGAAGAGACCAATATTGGTGTATATAAAGCTAGCGGAACGGCCGCCAGCGCACCATGAGCGTGGCACGTAAGTCATGCTGTACATGACATGCGTGTCATGATTTTCATGTTAACTCGTGTTATTTATGTTCGTCACACAGTCACGTCGCAAGATACCAATTTTGGTGTATATCAAGCTAGCGAAACGGCCGCCAGCGCACCATGAGCGTAGCATGTAAATCATGCTGTACATAACATTCGTGTCATGATTTTCATGTTATGACTTGTCATTTATGTTCGCCAGACAGTCATGTTACGCCATACCAATTTTGGTGCACATTCGATTAACCAAGCGACCAGGAGAGCACGAAGTCGTAGGCGGCTAGATAGATAGATAGATAGATACGGTCAAAGTCGCAGAAGTTCGCTAATAAATGCTTCGCATTAAAAAAAAAAATGAGCCGAGGAAAGCAGCACAGCGCTGCCTAGGTCGCGCAGAGACAACGCGGTGTCGATATCTGACGTGTGCTTATGACGCGTGTACATAATCGCCGTGGGAAATACGATGGAGATGTACTGCAGTGCAAGGTTATCGTAGGAGCTTGACAGTCACATCTCCTCTGCAATGAACACTTATCATGAACGCCTACCTTTGATCGGAAGCGCACGCCACTAGAGAACGGCAGTTCGGCCTTGCGAAGCAGTGCGCCTCTTGCTGCTGCCGTCCGGATGAGTTTTTATGCGCGCAGAACTCCGATATTGTGTTCTCGTCGATTTGTGGCAGCACAGTGAGATCCTCTGACCATTCGGCTCTGGGTGTCCAAGAAAACGGCCACATTTTTTTTTTGCTCGAAACGTCTGCTGCTCAACCTCTCCGTGGCTTTTCCTTATGGAGCCGCTAGCAGACGATTCCGCGACGCCGCCCAACAAAAAATGGCGGAAGCGCCCAGTGTTGCCGGAGCACCAAGCATTATGAATATCCCCTATTGGAAAAATAAAAGAGGGGCAAACGGTAACACATGTGGGTCCTAAGCCGTTGGGACAACGAGCACAGATACTTGCGGAGCTTTAAATCAATGACACATGAGACGTGGCCGGGACATGTCCAGCAAAAAATGCTATAGCAATGTAAGTGAGAAGGACGAACCAAAAGAAAAAGGAAGAAAAAAGTGGAGGACTGAAGAGAGGAATGCAAGAAGAAAAGGAAAAGGACAGTAATATGACGGATGGCAGGAGTAAGAAAAATAATCACTGCACACAGACAGGTACATGCGCGCGGAAGTACAGGGTGTCTTTAGGCATAGTCTTGGCCGCGTACCAAACCGAAAGGAGGAAGGAGAAAAAGAAATGAAGAGAAAACGGATAAAGCACTACACAGCTTTTGTCCAATCCTATGCCACCATTCCTCTTGCTCGCACTGTTCCGAGTTCAGGGTGATTCCGCTCGTTCACCAGGGTGGTCCAGATGTCCCGGTGTGTATCAAACTACCCCCCCACAGCGAAGTGGTGTATGCTAACGCGAATGCGTTGGCCGAGAAGCGCCGCGTGCTCAGGTAAGGTCTGGAACAGTGTCTCCGACAAGTTTAACCAGTCTACTCAGCAACGCGCGATTCTTCGCATGTCGCAGCAGAGATGCGTACTTCTTTTCCTCGTAGTCATTGCGTGGCTGTATTTTTGTCATGAACTGTCGGGTCAGGGGGCAGTGATACATATAGTGATCTGTCCCTTCGCAAACGGCGCCGCACGTACAGATCGGTTCGGGAAGCAGGTTAAACCTGTGGAAATATGGATGGAATCGACCGTGTCCTGTTAGAAATGTGACCAGGGCTTTGTTAGGCGGGAACCAAAGAGGTGCATCGAATACATGCGGAACACATTTGTACAGGTCGGTTCCAGAGTTGTTTTCCTTCCATTATATCTCCCAAAACCGCAGTTCTTGCTTCCTCAAAGCGGTGCAAACCGCTCTTGGAGTGAGCGGAACCTGCCTCACGTCGCGCAATCGAGCCGCACGTGCCGCGAGAAAATCCGCCAGCTCGTTTCCGAATAGTGCTGAATGGCCCGGCACGTGATGAAGCGCAATTGAGGACACGGTAGAAATTTCACGCAGGAGGCTTTTTATGTCCCAGATTCTTGGGTCGGTCGTCCGGTACTCGGAAAGTGCTTAAAGCAGGGACAGGCAATCCGTGTATAGCCGGACAATGGAGGCCGAGCCCTTGTTCTTTACGTGACGCAACACCTCGACTACTGCGATGACCTCTGTGCAGTACGCATTCGTGGCGTGGTCGACCCAATACCTGCCGACCGAACCGATTCGGTCGTTCGGGCCAAGTATGACAAACGCCGTTCCTGCCAGGCGATCCGTGTATGATCCGTCTGTGTACAGATGTAATCCCGGCATGCGAGCCATCCGCCGTGCCTCGTCCCTCGTGAGTAGACGGAACTGGAATGCGTATCTTGCTGCGGGATGATCTAGCCAAACGTCTAGAGTAGGCAGGACGTGCTCGGGACGTAAAGACAGATTCTCGTACTGAATCGGCATACACGTGACTAACAGCCTGAATTCCGCGTTGGCCCTTTCAAGCTCCAGAGTAATTGGCGGAGCCCTCACGAGCACCTGAAGGGCCGTCGTCCGCGTTGTTCTAAAAGCCCCCAACACGTTTAGAACCGAACGCTGCAGAGAGACAACGCGGGACTACAGGCGACAATCGGGGCATAGCTCGTCCCACCAGACCGCCAAGCCGTACGCGATGGCGGGTACAGCGTCACCTTTTGCTCGGGACGCAATAGGCCACCCTGCATACGAGCTAACGTCCCGATCTTCGTTATTAGCAATCTTTTCTTTTGGAAATTCGGCATGCTCAAGAAACGAGAGACGAGTGTCCAAAAACGATTCCCAGGATCCGGAGCGAATCCCTGTACGTGAGTTTTTTATCGTTTGGATTCAGGCGTATCGGCGGGCGCCATTTTTCCATACCGCGGTGTCCGTGAGAGAACAACACACAGTATGTCTTCTCTGTGCTGAGGGTGACCTTCGCCTCGACCGTCCACCTTACCACGTCCCTCAGCACCACGGACCCGACCTCGCCCAGGCGCTCTCGGGATTCTACCGGAATGACAATAAACGTGTCGTCGGCGTACGCTTGGATCGCAACTCCTTGCAGGAATGGGAGGCACAGAAGATCATAAATGATAACGTTCCACAACATGGGTGAGAGCGGAGACCCCTGCGGACTTGCAGAGAGGGATACGCCACCAGCTCGCCGGCATTTGACCTAAAGACAACCGAGCGCTGCTGCAGGAATGTCCGCAGCAGGTGGTACAAGTTGGCAGACACGTGACGTTCTTGGAAGAACCTGAGCACTTGAGGGTGCCATACGCTATCGAAGGCGCCCTGAAAACCCAGCGACATCAATACCGCGGGTGTTTTCGAGGCCCTCAACCCAAGAAGCATTTCCTTCAAGTGGATCAGTGCCATCACTGCACTTCTGCTGTGCGTGAATCCAAATTGATGCCTGTGAACGTGCCCGTTCTTCTACTGGAAGTAGTACAGGCGGCCGTTCAGGAGCCGTTCCAAAGTTTAGCCGAACACGGAGTTAACGCAGATGGGCCTGTACGATGTTGTGCGCTCAGAGGGCCGGCCGGGCTTCGGGATGAAAATGATCCTGCCCCGGCGCCAGCAGCAGGGAAGTAGCCGAGCGCGGCGCCGCGTTGAATACAAGCATTATGAACCGCGCGTGGATCTTGAAAAGGCCCTTCACGAGGAGCGACGTGATCGCGTGCGGTACCGGGGACGATTGAGGTGGCATAGCCGCAATCACCTCGCGCACCTGTGACTCAGTAAAGGGGGCGACCATGTCGGCTGACTCCGAAGGCTCTGCCGCCACTCGTCTGACCTCGGCATGCTCGGGTAGGTCAGTGCTCTGGTCATCCACCGCGATTTGCGTCTCGAGCAGGAGGGCCGCTGAGTCAAGACCCGTCGTGACCATCGAGCCGTCCGCCCGTTCCAGCGGAGGCAGGAACCTTGGTGGGCGGGTTCTAACAGACTTTTTGATAGGAGGACGAGAAGACGTTTCCCCGCGAGCACGCCGAGTGACACTCCTTCTCGAAATTCGCCTTTGCCTGTTCAACAAACTGTAGCGCGGTAGTATATCTTCTGGAACAAAGTATGGCGTGCTCACTGCCGGCATCTCTTTATAATTTGACTTTTCGCATAAGACCTTGCGAAGAAATGAACTGTAAACTATGCCACAAAAAACTTACTTCATTTCATTGTCATTTATTGATACTCTCAAGGTCAAATGCATTACAAAGGGAGTGAGTAAAAAACAAGTAAAAGCAAACAAGAAACGCAGCAAACAATCAATAAAGGTAAAAGTTATTCGGCCCTATAGACTGTATACACTAGCAGTGGTGTGCGATATAGAAATAATGCTATAACAAATAGTGTTTTACGTCCGTTCGGCTGTTTAAACGTATCTCGAAAAGTACACGTGGTGCACGGCGTTAGAGTTTTACACTCTAACGCCGTGCACCACGTCGTAGAAAGAAGATTATCATCATGATGAACCGCCATGCGCTCTCTTCGTCCTCCCCTTCATATTCTGCTTCGCTCCCAGAGTACGTGCGCCGATTTGTCCGGCGTGAGGCGCAAGAACTCTGATGGGCGAGAGAACAAGTACAGAGAGAGAGTAGAAAGAAAAAAGGAAAGAAAGAAAAAGCGAGATTCTTGGCGAGGCGGGATTCGCACCCAGATACAATTCGAAGGAGAGCGTCCTAACCACTCGGCTATCGAGGCACGTTAGTATAGTATAGTATAGTATAGTATAGTATAGTATAGTATAGTATAGTATAGTATAGTGTAGTATAGTATAGTATAGTATAGTATAGTATAGTATAGTATAGTATAGTATAGTATAGTATAGTATAGTATAGCAATTAATGGGAAAGAGAAGTGAGGCTGCGAAAGTGAACTCGGGCTGCAAATCACTTCTCTTGCTACAATATCTGCTACCAAACGCTCTTGAGAATTTCTATTGTATTTGCGCAAAAGATATGTGCAGTATGCCGCTGCAGAACAAGCGTTTATGGTACCCAGTATGTCCGGTCAACTGTTCCCACAGTGAGATCCTTTTGTACAGGGAATTACCGTAGATGAAAGCATGAATGTTAACGTAGCACGCGCCAAAAAACATACATATTTGCGACTTAAAACGACTTGCTCTCGATTACATGTTAGGGCAACACCACCTAAATTATTGGCTTGGGCTCCTGTTGGGCCCTGTCTGCGCTAGGGCCGGGCCGGGCTGGGTAGGTGATATTTTTTCTCGGGTTCGGGCCGGGCCCGGGTCTCGCTTTTGAACCACCGGGCCGGGTAAGCTTGAACGAGTACCGGGCCGGGCCAGGGCCGAGAATTACGGCCCGTGCAGTGATCTACTGCGAGCAAGGGTGGCCTCCGAAAGGGAATCTGACTGCCAGCATGGCTCAGTTTTGGGCTCATCATGCGGAACTGAATATTGGAGACGGCCTTCTCTGCGGGAACGCCTACTGGTACATACTAAAAATCACAGCATATTCAAGTGGTGAATGATGATGAGTGGGGCGAAGCGAATTCGCGCTGCAGCACGGCGATGGCATTGGCGCGAGCGTGGTCCTTCTTGATGGAAGGTATTGTGACTAGATTGTTTGAGAACCACAATCTGTTGCACACTCCGCAACTATGACCGAAACTGTTATCAAGGAAGTCCCGCTGGAAGCGCGCGTCGGCGCCTTCGGGCAGAGCCCGCCTGATGCGTTTTGCAGCCACTTCACGTGGTCGCACAGCCTCGGGCTCTGCCTGTCGGTACGCGCGCTTTCTCGCCGCTTCATGGTCCTTCACATTTTGAAGATCCGATTCGCGCCGCAGCCGTGCAGCTTCGGCCTCGCGGGCTCGAACGGCGGGGTCTTCTCGCCGCAGCCGTGCAGCTAGTCGAGCACCTTCGGCCTCGCGGGCTCGAACGGCGGGGTCTTCTCGCCGCAGCCGTGCAGCTTGTCGAGCGGCTTCGGCTTCGCGGGCTCGAACGGCGGAATCTGCTTCGCGGCGTCGACGTGCAGCTTTGGCCTCGCGGGCTCTCACCTCAGGATTCCGTCTGCGAGCGCGCGCTGCCGCCGCCTTCCGAGTCCTCCGTTCCGCAGCCTTGTCTTCCATCTGGCGACTCCGAGCTAAAGAGAAAGCGTCCCAAGAGGGAGCCTCATGGCGCGTTACTTCTGCAATGTTGTCTTCGGGTGTCGTTGAAAAGACGAGACGTAGTAAAGAAGAAAGAACGCCACACAGGCGAACACGCACGAGAGTGTCACTCGTCAACGTCGTCTTCTTCTACTGCATACCAGAACGCGCGCAGTAAAGAAGAATGCCACACAGGCGAACACGCACGAGAGTCTCACTCGTCAACGTCGTCTTCTTCTTCTACTGCATAACAGGACGCGCGCTTCTCACGAGCTAGAGGTGGCTACTACAACGCTAAAAACAAACGGAGGATGGAGAGACCCACGGCATAAGGAGCTTCGCCCCTAAAAAGAGCGCGAAAACAAAAGGACGAGACAGATGAAACAGAACTAGCGCTGTTTCTCTGTCTCGTCCTTGTGTTTTCGCGCTTTTTTTACTCTAAATGTGTACCAACAAGTTCAAGTTCGCACGCCTACCGGTACCCGCTTCTCAACGGATGTATGTCCTCTTTCTCATTCATGATGGACACCTTGGCGTGAACCGTTGCCGCGCCATCGCGGGGGCCAGTCTGGTGGCCGATCATGTGGAGCCAGATAAAGACCATGGTGGAGAACCGCCCCAACTGCACCACCACGCGGGTCCAGGGAGCAGGGCTACTGCTTCCTACAGTGACGCCTAGCCGCCCCTGGGAGCGAGTCCGGACGGACATTTTTCACGACGAAGGAGCACACTACCTTCCCCTCGTCGATTATTACTCTCTGTACCTGGAAGTGCTGTCCCCCCGCTCGAAACTTCCACAGCGGTGATCTCTAGTAGGATTGATAGGCGGGCGAGTTGGAACTTATCCATCTTTGCGCAGCGCACGAAATTGACAAGGACACAAGAGAAGAGGACGGGACAAGCGCGGTGATCTCTATCGTCAAAAATGTCTTCGCAATGCATGGGATCCCGGAGACCCTGGTCAGCGACAATGGACATCAATTTTCGTCGGCAGAGTTCCGTGCCTTCTCCCAGAGTTACGGCTTTTCTCACATCTCCAGCAGTCCCAAGTACCCGCAGTCCAATGGCGAAGTCGAGTGAATGGTGCGGACTGCCAAGGAACTTTTCAAGAAGTCTCCAGACTGGCCTTTGGCCTTCCTGTCATACCCTAACGCACCTGGCGTGACCGGGTACAGCCTCGCTCAGCCTCATGGGGCGCAGCCTCAGGACTCGCCTTCCGATCCCACCAACTACGTTGCTTCCAGGATCCGCTCAAGCTGCCGACTTCCACAGGCGGGACATTGCCCAACGACGTCCCCAGCGTCAAGATTTTTTCTGTCGGCATGCTGCGCAGGAGTTGCGTTCCTTGGGAGAGGGGGAGAGAGTCTGGATTCGCGACGCAGAATGTACTGGCACTGTTCTTAGCCCAGCGCAGCGTACACGCTCCTACGTGGTCCAGACAGATGCAGGTGCTCTCGTCCGTAACCGGAAGCACCTGGTTTCGGAGCAGTCTCACTGATCAAGTGGTTGTGACCTCGGCAGCTCCAGTCCAATTCCACAAGGATCCCAAAGCCCGCCACAGACTTTAACTCGCGCAGAGCGTGTGTGCAGCACTCCAACTCCTAGGGTGGTCACTCCTCTACCAGTTGCATCGCCACCGGTTGCCCCGGCTGCTCCCTCAAGACCGCCAATGTCGGTTGTGCGCACTCGGTCTGGATGTTGCGTTAGGCCCCCGGTGCGACTGAACTTGTAGAGCGTGCCATGAGACATGTCGTTACGTTGCATACCTGAAGGCGAGGTGTTGCTTCCTTTTATTTTCCCAAAAGGCAGGATCTAGAGGGCGCGTAAGTGCCAAGTGCATGCGTAACTCTAGTAACTCTAGCCAAGATGGTTATGGGCTCCCTCTACAGGAAATAGTACATAAAGGGTGTACTGACAATAAACTGGGGCACTTCTGTTGGAGATCGACTTGCAGCGTGCGTGTTGACTCCGCGGCCCTCGGGCTTAGGCCTGCATCCTCGGCCGCCTCGGCTCGATCCCGCCCACTACAAGAACGAGTACAGAGAGGGAGAAAGAACCAGGTATCAAGAAAGCGAAAGAGAGAACTAGAAAGAAAGAGCAGAAAATCGAAAAAAGAAAGACAAAAAATACACAGAGAGAAAGAGATAGAAAGAAACAGGCACAAAAAAAGATACAGAAAAAACAGAGAGCAAGACAGAAAGAGAAAGAAAGAGAGAACGAAACAGAACCAAAGAACGAGAAGGAAATAAAGAGAGAGAGAGAGAGAGAGAGGAAGAGATAGAAAGAAAGAGGAAGACAGGTTTAAAGCCCCATTTTTCAAGTCGTGGACGTCCGCTTAATTATAGATTAAGGGGATGGACGCATTCTTCCAAGATTCTAGTAAATCATCATCATCCTACTGTCTATGCCCACTGTAGGGCAAAGGCCTCTCCTTTGTTTATCATTATCTCATCTGACCACACATCGTTCCCCCTCGCGCGCTTGCCTTCTCTTGGAATTCAGACAGTTACTATTAGTGGCCAGCGGTTATCCTGTCTTCGCGTTAGCCCCGCCATGGTGGTCTAGTGGTTATGGCGCTCTACTGCTGACCCGAAGGTCGCGGAATCAAATCCCGGCCATGGCGGCTGCATTTTCGATGGAGGCGAAAATGTTTGAGGCCCGTGTACTTAGTTTTAGGCCACGTTAAAGAACCCCACATGACCGAAATTTCCGGAGCCCTCCACTACGGCGTCTCTCATAATCATACCGTGGTTTTGGGACGTTAAGCCCTAGATATTATTATTACTGTATTCGCGTTACATGCGCTGCTCATCCCCATTTGTTCTTTTTTATTTCACCTAAGGTGTCGTTAATACCTGTTTCTTTCCTGACCCACCCAGCTCTCGTTTGTCCCCTTGAGGTTACACCTATCTTTTTTTTTTTTTTTTCACGGCTAGCGGAGTCGTCTCTATTTCAGTTGAACCCTCTTTGTAAGCTTCGAGGTTTCATCCCCGTAGGTAAGTGCCGGTAAAATTCAGCAGTGAGATTCCTTTTTCTTGGGGGGATAGTGCTACACTACCACTCATCAATTAGCGTAGCATAGCACAAATGCTTATTCACAAACACTGGTGTGAAGCCAATGTCGGCCGTACCTGGCCACCGTACATGCCATAATTTGGTTGTTTGGTCGCTTTGCGAATGTGTTTTTGAACAGTGTGCAAGTTCCAGTTGCGTGACACAGGGACACCTTTTATTTAGATATTTTTGCTTCGAGAGGATTGAAGCTTTCGTTGCGCTTGGTAGTGTGTACCGAAATGAACCGACACGTACTCGCTTCGTCCTCGCCTCTGTTCCACTGCCACAGCACGTGTGCCGCTTTGTCCTCCTGTGGAATGCAATAACTTTGATGGGCAGCATGTTTCGTGACCAAAAATCATATAACACTACTGAACTAGTCGCGGGACTGAAATCATGAAACATCATGTAACAAATACTCTCGTGGCCAAAAATCACGTAACACCTACTCACGTGACTAAAATCCGGTAACATCTTGTCAAGCAACTAAAACTCACGTAACTCCGCG
The DNA here is from genome assembly GCF_013339695.2 of Rhipicephalus sanguineus. Taxonomy (NCBI): domain Eukaryota; kingdom Metazoa; phylum Arthropoda; class Arachnida; order Ixodida; family Ixodidae; genus Rhipicephalus; species Rhipicephalus sanguineus. The sequence goes on from NC_051178.1 coordinate 32,547,257, forward strand.
TAAAAACTAGTCACTCGACTAAAATCACGAAACAGCTAGTCACGTGACATGTTCCCGCCAAAAACGTGTAACAGCTAGTGAGGTGACTAAAATCACGTAGCATGTAACAACCACTCGCGTGACTAAAATAACGTAACATCACGTAACAGCTGGCCACGTGACATGTCCCCGCCATAAACTATGTAACAGCTACTCACGCGACTCAAAATCACGTAACAGCTAATCACGTGGCATGTTCCCGCCAAAACCACGTAACATCTAGTCGCGTGATATGTTACGGCCAAAACCACTAACAGCTGGTCACGTGACTAAAACTCGTAGCATCACATAACATCTAGTCAGGTGACTAGGATCACTTAATATCACGTAACAACTACACACATGACTAAAAATCGAGTAACATTACGTAACAGCTACTTACGTGACATGTTCTGCCGAAAACCATGTACTTAGTCACCTGGCTAAAATCACGTAACAGCACATAACAACTAGTCACATGACATATTACAGCCAAAACCACGTAACAGCTAGTCCCTCGACTAAAGAACGTAACATCTCGTCACGTGACTAAAATAACGTAACATGGAGCAACTAGTCACGTGACTAAAATCCCAACATGAAGTAACAGCTAGGCACGTCACTTGTTGCCGACAGAAACACGTGACACGTGCGTAGTGTGGAAACAGACCGAAACCGGAGGATAGCCAAACCTAACCACACTTAGTACTACCTGAAAAACCTTAGCACCTCTAAGAAAAGCTTCAAATCACTAGCAAAAACTTGGAAAAAGCTAGGTCGAACACTAGTGCCGCTGTTGATTCCAGCCTTGCGCCACTTGGGTAAGCTGCGCTTTTCTATTCATTCTCAAACACCACTTCTCTCAGACGCCTCTATTCGAGAAACAGCTCAGCATTTTCCTTTCAGATTTCAGCATTTTCTATCTTGATGGCGCTCACTTCACACAAGTAATCAAACCTTTTCCTTAAAAAATTTAAGAAATTTTTCACATATCGATTTTCTTTTCGGAATGACCTTTCAAATGCGATTGGCATTTCTTTTAGCTCTTGAAGTACATCTTCTGAGTTCCTTGACAACTCAGCGCTCGTGATTACAGGTGGCCAAAAAAGTGACAATTTCAAAATGAGCGCAAGCAATGCTAATAGTATAGTAGTGGTGTAATAAATAAACGTTTCCAACCTGCAAAAGGCGAAATGCAGAAACTTGAACTGCTGCGCTTTGTCACTGCTTCCGCTGCGATGTAATGATGACGGTGTGAATCATCCGCGTGGGCCGTGGTGAAATGAGCGGCCGCGGCTCTAGGCAGAGGCTTCACAGCGTCCCTGATAAGCTATCGGTTGGCTGTCCACGCGCACGCTTGTTGAGCTCGAAGAACGATTGAGAGCGCTGCAATAGGCATCATGAGCGCAGCGCAGTCACGTGGCTTTATTTTATACTTCACGGACTTTTTAAAAAAAATGACAGAAAAATTCACGAAACGGGATGCAAGTTCCCATGAAACACTTGATCGTTCGTTTTGAAATGCCCGCTTGACTGTAACGAAACGCACTTGTCCCTGGTCTGAAAATTAAACATGTGCAGAATTTATCTGAATTAATAATTATGCGTAATATAATCAGTACCCTAACGAGCGCCAGATGACGGCAAATCAAATATCGTTGGTTTCATTCCGTTGCGGATCACCACTTTTCTAAACGTTGTGGTTCTCCTAACGTAAAACACCTTGTATATGAAGCTATGTAAAAAATTACACCATCTCCCGCTAAATGGAACCAAGTGTGGATGCGAAGCAGCGGGCGATCATGCAATTTTTTTGGAGCTGGCTCGCCAGGTTCTTAGGCTGGGGCGAAGTCCCGCGCCGTAAGCTGCATCCATTCATTCAAAGCGTCGTGGAACGTGAAGAGGAACGCTACGCGCGTCGTGTCTTCCCTCTAGCCTGGCCGTTAATTCTCACAGGGCCAGAGGGGTACGCGGTCGACAGGCGCGCGAGAGGGGGGAGCGTAGGAGAGGACAGAGAGGGGGTGGGGACGCGCATATGGAGTGGGAGTGTGGACGCCTCCCGTGGCGTGGTTGTGCTGGCGTTTACGCTGACACTGGCGGCGGCATTGACGCTGGCGCTCATCGCGGCGTTGCGCAGGAGAGAATGAGGTGCGCGAGAGGGGGTAGCGTAGAAGAGGAGAGAGACGTGGATGGGACGCGCATGCGCAGTGGGGGTGTGGACGCCAAGGGAGGGATGGACAAAGCCCCCGCCTTAAGCTGCTTCGCATCTAAAAATGTCCCGCATGAGTACATTCACTGTCCGCGTGCACGGTTGTGTTAACCCACATGTGTTAGTTCTATGACAGGGGTACGTGCCCCGCGTACCTCTCGCACCGCCCGCACATGATTGGCTTCGCCCTATATTTTCTGTATTTTATTAATAAGTCTGTTGACGAGCTACACGGGCATGACTGGTCGCAAGCATTTTTTTTTTGGGAGGCACCCCTTTTGCTCACCATGTGTTCATACATAACCGTGAAAGAACTGAATATTTCAGAATCAGTCCAGAGATTTCCAAGCTTTGCAGATCGGTATCGATATCGTGTTGGAATCCTGGTACCCAATCTCTTCCTAGCTGACGCGTATATGAGATATGGGAAAGGTCTCCTTTGAAATAGCAACGTAAACTAGCATTTTGTACAAAGTACAACCCCCCCCCCTCCGCCCGCTCCTATTCGTACCATCTTCACTGTTTCGGCCCTGACGGGACTAAATTTCGTGAGTACGGCCCGCTAGCTGTGGTGAGCTAGAGACGCCGGTTCTAGGAGGTCGCCTTTTTACAGAATACATCCAGGCTACGCGGTGAAAAGGTATACATAGCTTGCACTGACGTGACCGTGGAGGTTATCTTGGGGGACCAGCAGGTTGAGACGGTCCGTGAGCTTTTGTTCGAACGAGGCGAGCAAGAAACGGTGACGGCTCGCCATCATATTAGTGCCGGTGCACCCAAGCATCCTTCCCACCAAAACCCCCGCGTTCCTTTGTGTTCCCCCTTGGCGCGGCTGGCGAACAAAAGAAAGCGGGGAGAGCACAAAAGAACGCGGGGACCGAACACCTGGGTGTCCTCCTCTGCACTGACACACTCTAATGTGATAAAAAAGTCACGGTAGCCGCCATGTTGGTGCTCTAGCGCAGAGCACCTGTCTGTGACGTCACATGCAAGGCATGTATTGTTACACGATGCAAGCTCGGCTATAGTGCAATACTTCAGCAGCTTCAATAATAATAATATAATATCTGGGGTTTAACGTCCCAAAACCACGGTATGATTATGCGCGACGCCGTAGTGGAGGGCTCCGGAATTTTCGACCACCTGGCGTTCTTCGACGTGCACCTAAATCTAAGTACACGGGCCTCAAATTCAGCAGCATCGAGCTTGGCCATTAAACACGCTAGAAAATGAACGGCGAACTTCCTTTCTACACATCTATCTGTGCGTGCCACTGTGGACTTCCGCACTAACACCTTTACGCATATGCACACATCGCCATGTGACAACAGATTTATAGTGCACGATGTTTTACCGAATTCTTATTCCATTGTTCTCTATACTTCGCTTCCCAAAGCTTCTGGTGTAAGAAACCGATAGAATTTGATAGGATTCACCCAGCCCACACGTAAGTGGGGCTGGGTGAATACTTTTCTGGAATCAGGTAGGTAAGCTGTTGAAAAGTTGCTTAAGTCTAAGTGAGTGGGCATGGACGCACGGCAGGAATCATGGCCTCACACATCTTTTTCTTCATTCCACAGTTATTTGCCGCCCTGGCCCTTGGCCCGGACTGTCATGGTGTCCCTCGTCACGGTGGCATGCTACGCAACGCTTCGGCAACTGCGGAAGCAAGCTTTGTGGATGACTATGCCTCACCGGCTTCGTCTTGGCCTGGTGACTACAGCTTGCCACATGCTGGGATACGTCCTGTCGACCAGTGCTTCGACAACGGTGGTGCCATGGATGAACCTTGGAACTGGGCTATGACGGCGGATGGCTTCCCAGATACCTTGTTTTCGTATACTGCTGCCCTCCCCTGGCGGGAACGGCGCGTCACGGATCGCCGATCGCTTGATATCCACTGCACATCTACGATGTCATCATCTGCGCCGATGGCGAATCAACTTAAAGTCGTCGCTTCGAACGCAGTCTTCAGTGCGCGTGGACGCACGACAGGAATCATGGCCTCACACATCTTTTTGTTCAATCCACAGGCCAGTTGCCTTTCTATATCAAGACTAAAATCTGACAACCCATATAATCGCCAAGAAGCAGTGCTTGCTCCATTTTGTTTTACAGCGAGAGCTGTTATGAGATCATTTCACCGGCCGTTTTTGGCGCCGTAGTTGTCCGCCGCCGCCGCCGCCGCCGCCGGTGTCCGTAAACAGTATCGCTCGAAATAAGAAAAAAAAACTAAATAAGAAAAAAATCCAGAATGGAACGAGGTTCGAACCTGGGCCCTCTGCGTCGGAGCCCAGTATTCAACCTCTGAGCCATGCCGGTGCTTGAAACTGCTTTGCAAAAAGGTCCTATACAGGCTTCATGTCGGGAAGGAACCACATTAGCATATGCAATATAGCGTGATAGAAGAGTAAAATAAGCACCAAGCGTCGCACAACGCGAATTCTGTAACCAGGCGTCACACAATGCGAATTGCGCAACGAGTAGGTTGTTGAATGCTTCCAACCCATTACAAAGGGTTGGAAGCATTCCCATAATTCTTCGTCGTCATCAGGCACAGCATCAACAAAGTGCGCATAATGCCTTACATGTGTTTAGCAGGTACCACGGCTCTCCGTTGAATGACGAAAAATGGCACAGTGCCTGCTGCTCTACTTCTCAAAAACTACAATGATTTATAGCGTAGTGGGTTCCTCGTAAGTGCACTTGTATTGGTTGCCAAGGAAGCCCATAAGCGCATGATCCATTTTCTCGGGGTCTCAGTAAAATTACAATGATTTAGAGCGTAGTGGGTTCCTCGCAAGTGCACTTGTATTGGTTGCCAAGGAAGCCCATAAGCACATGATCCATAACCTCGGGGTCTCAGTAAAATTACAACGATTTATAGTGTAGTGGGTTCCTCGCAAGTGCACTTGTATTGGTTGCCAAGGAAGCCTATAAGCGCATGATCCATTTCCTCGGGGTCTCAGTAAAGGTCTTAGCCCCCCCCCCCCCCCCCGTCTCTCTCCCACGTCAACGTATGTTATACAGCATGACGGGAGAGGGAAATAGCGACCGGGCGTCACCCAATGCAAATTGCATAACTGGTGGGCCGTTTAAAGCTTCCAAACCATTACAAAGGGCTGAGCCATAATTCTTCATTGTCAGAGGGGGCCTAGCAAGGCTGCTCTGCCTCGCATGGGCTCCGCATTCGACGAAGTTTTTCGTGAACCAAGACTACTTTTTTGGTGCCAACAGTGGTCTGTATTGAACTTTAGCAACTTGCCGACGCTGCTGGTGAGTGCCACAAACGTCTTCGTTCTTGCGGAAGTTTACAAACTTCGACTCCTGCTGAGCGGGGGAACGCCGCCTCGTTAGCCCTAACGCCACCGGCACCGGCGTCGGGCTCGCGCTTCGTCGCGCGTGCACAAGTCTATTCGGCAACGCAATGGCGTAGAAAGTGAGCGGCATGGATCTACCTGGCACAGAATTCAACCCAGAAGAATGGAGTGTAGTCCTCAATGCCCGAACACGCTCGCCTCGACAGCAGTCGAAAGAAACCGAAGGAACGCAGTCAAGTAGCGCGGCGTCAGCTGACGGAACGCAAGCAAGCAAAACGGAGTTGGCACCAAGCGTTCCCTCAACGCTCGATGACACAGCTGTGACGCGTCTTCGCCCAAAACGCCTGCCACGGTTGCCAGTCGATGACTTCAAGATCGTCTTTCGCCCGAGTGCGGGCGTCAAACTGGCCTAATACAACGATGGAGAGTTACGGGCGGCTGTAGTCGCCAACAGCGGACTGCACTCTGCTGTTGCCGAGGGGGATCTTGTGTGCACCAACCTGCCCAAGAATATTTTCACTGTGTCCACTTCTTGCGCAGACCGAGTTGCCAACTATGCCAAAATACGAGAACTCACGCTACGCGGCAACAAACTGGCATTTCATGCATACATAGCTCCCCCGGACGGGGCACGGCCAGGAATCATCTACCGCGCCTGGAATAGTGAATCGCCTCAGGACTTGCTCCGAGAATTACGCCGGGCGAATCCCCTCCTGCGAATAGTCCAAGCAAGGGACATGGGGCGTACCTCACGCTCAGTACTCATTCATTTCATGGCCGAGGAGCTTCCTCCCTCAGTGAAAATGTTTGGCATCCTTTACGCCGTCTTCAACTTCCGCCCGAAGGTGGAAGCGTGCCTCAATTGCAGACAAGTCGGCCACAGACGAGATGTATGTCCTTTGCCGAATCGCCTCACTTGCTCAAGCTGTGGTCAGAAGCACCCGGAAGACCACCCCTGCACTCCGCAGTGCGTCATCTGTGGGGACGCTCACATGACGGGCGACAGGGCATGCAAGCAACGCTTCCAACGTGGCTACAGCCGTCCCTCTCGTCCACGACAGAGGCCACAACAGGAGCAAGAGCAGCACGAGTTCAAGCTCGAGAAGGAGTCTTTCCCAAGCATCCAAGACGGAAATCGGGGCAGCAGAAGCAAAAGTCCTGGACGAAAAAGTGGCAGCAAAGGCAAAAGCCCTGGACGAAGTTCGTCACAAAGCCGCGACCTCGACACCAAATCCAGAAAGGTGAGCTGGGTAGAGCAAACCTCCTGCTCCTGTGGCACGAGCTTCGATTCTAAAGAAAAGTCTAAAACTCAGGAGACTATCGAACGCCTAATTCGAGAGAATCAAGAGTTAAAGCAACAGTTGGCTCTGGTGCTAGAACGTTTAAGTACACTTGCAGCCGTCCCACCTGCGTCCTCTCCATCCCTATCCATCTCCCCCTCTAACACGGAGCCTGATATGGCAGCCCAATCGGCAACCGATTTTACAGATTCCTCCCCCCACCCCGCAAAAAAGAAAAGGACGGAACAGCCCGAATCCTCGGGGGATGATCTTAAGTGCACGAGTCAAAAAATTCGGAAAGAACACCGGGAACTTAGACAAAAGGTTGATTTAGGCTTTACCCAAATCGCAGAACGCTTCACTAAGATAGAGAATATTCTAGACGTGTTAGTTGCTCGGCTCCCCTCTTTGGAAGCTCTACCACAATCCCTCCCCTCTCAAGCACCTTCGCAGCCATAACCCCCTCCTGCACCCTTGCCTCATCCCCACCCTCTTCACTCTGCATATGGCAATGGAACTGCCGTGGATTAAAAAATAAGAGAGACAATCTCTCACTTTACATACAGCAGTCTAAAGCCGCCCCTGATGTCATCTCCGTACAGGAGCCTTTAAAAGCCTGCAAACTTCTAGGCTATCAGGCTGTACATTCGCATCCTATTTCCCCGTGGGCCACCACATATATACACAGGAATATCTCGTTTATAGCACACGATCTCTCCGATCTTTACTCTGACTGCATTCTTCTTGAACTTCTTCCGCGTCGTACAGGACAAGGTACATATTTTATCCTAAATATTTATTCTCATCCTCGAGATGGCCTCACTGCGGTATTCGAAGCAATCGACAGGGCCATCCAAATAGCAAGCTCCGCTCCCATCGTTGTAACCGGTGATTTTAATGCCCCGCACGTAGATTGGGGTTACAGGAGAAACACTCGGAAAGGCACCAGCCTATTTCAATACATTCAGCGAAACAGGTGCACCCTAGTCACTGATTGCATGCTAGCCACACGGATTGGCAACAGTGTGAGCAGAAATACAACCCCGGACCTTACTTTCACTAAACACGTGCGGCAAGCTAACTGGACACACACTGGAATCAACCTCGGCAGTGATCATTACATCTTAACAATTACCCTGCCCAGTGCCAATTTTCCGTCCACAGTTTCATTTCAAACCTATTGTCGACTGGGATAAATTCCGCGAAATCCGAGACCGAAAGCCGACAAAAGAAATTCAGGACTACAAAGACTGGGCGTCTAAGCTCAACCGGGACGTAGCTCTTAGCGAAAAAGTAGCCCCGGCAGAACATATCCGCGATCCAGTAGACAGCAGGCTGCTCCACCTATGGGAGGCCTATGGGAGGCCTATCAGAATTTGGAGAAGCGATGGCTCAGGCAAAAATATAATAGGAAATTAAAACGGAAAATGGCGCAAACGCTCCAGCTCGTAACTGAACACGCGGCCGAGCTTTCATCACAGCAGTGGAACCAGATATGCAACCGACTTGACGGCAATCTACATATGAAGAACTCGTGGTCCCTGCTTCGTCATATGTTAGATCCATGCTCCTCGCGCTCTGAAAGTACTAAGCAAATTACGAAACTCTTGTTTGAGGTAGAGAAACAAGGACAAGACCTTGAAGCTGCTCTTAAAACCACGTATTTCCCTGACCTAAAGCAAGAAACGTTACCTACCTATACAGGAACTCCCAATCCAGACTTGGATGCACCCATTGCAGAGACGGAAGTGTGGGCTGCACTAAGCAAGCTTCGCACCACATCCGCTCCAGGTCTAGATGGAGTTACAAACAAAACACTCCGAAATTTAGACTCGCAATCACTGGCCGCTCTTACCAATTACATGAACCAACAATGGGAGCAGGGCACGCTGCCCCAGGAATGGAAATCAGCTAAGGTGACTTTCATCCCCAAAAACAATAAGCCGTTAGACCTTAAGAATATGAGACCGATCTCTCTTAACTCATGTACAGGAAAGCTGATGGAGCATGTAATTCTAAATCGCCTCAACCGCTACATGGAGAAGGAACAACTCTTTCCCTCCACCATGTATGGCTTCCGAGCGGGACTCTCAACTCAGGATGTCATGTTACAGCTTAAGGAGGATGTGCTCAATCCAACTTTCCCACACATCACCAGAGCCATCCTCGCACTGGACCTGACCAAGGCCTTCGATAATGTTTCTCACTTCTCCATTTTACAGTCCCTTAACTAAACGTGGGCTCCCGCACGCACAGGTATGTCACTGCCTTTCTCAGCAGCAGGTCCGTCCGCCTACAATTAGGCACATTCAAAACCGATCTCTTCACGCTAGGAAGCAAGGGAACGCCCCAGGGAGCGGTTTTGTCCCCGTTTCTTTTTAACGTTACTCTAACCCCGCTAGCAAGGAAACTGGCCCAACTTCCTTCCATCAATCACTCCTTGTACGCAGATGACATCACCATTTGGGTCAATGCCGGAAACCATGGCGAAATTGAATTGAAACTACAGTCGGCCGCTGACACTGTTGTTAAGCACGCCAATAGTATTGGGCTCACTTGCTCGGCGGCTAAATCGGAACTCCTAGTTATTGACCTTAAAAAGCGGGATACCTGTAACATTCAAGTCATACTAGATGGCACCCCCATTCGCAGGGTTAATAAAATCAAAATTTTAGGTCTTAATATTTCAGACAATGGCTCCAACGCTGAGACCATAAAGTTAATCCGCACTTCGGTTCATAATGCAGCTTCAATAATTAAGCGCATTTCCAATCGTCATCGCGGCATGAGGGAAGCAGACACACGCCGCCTCATTCAGGCCTTTTGCCTATGCAGAATCACCTATTCCATCCCCTACCTTTATCTCACACCCACGGAGACCGAGCAACTCAACAGACTCATCCGAACTGCCTGTAAAACTGCTCTCCATCTCCCTAAATCAACAGCCACGGATAAATTACTTCAGTTAGGGGTGCACAACACTCTGGGAGAGCTCGTAGAAGCGCATCTCTTCAGTCAATATCAAAGGCTGTCGCTTACAGAAACTGGTCAAGTACTGCTGCGCCGACTTGGAATCAACGTTCCTGGTCATACCACGGCCACGCACACACTTCCAATTGCTGTTAGCAGCAACCTATGCATTCCGCCACTTCCCAAAAAACACTCACCCAGAACATAATCGAGCGAGACGGGAAGCTAGAGCCAAGGCTCTTCACAAGCGCTTCCCTCCTAATTCTCCAGCAGTATACGTAGATGCGGCCGAATATGCAGTTCACCCAGCTTTCGCAATAGCCGTTGTAGACGGATTTCAAAACCTGGTCGCTAGTGCGTCCATTCCAAATTCGACAGAATCCCTGGAAGCAGAGGAGGCGGCAATTGCGTTAGCAATTGTTCACTCCTCCGCTGAGTATATTTTCTCTGATTCTAAAACTGCAGTTCGTAATTTCGCCACTTTCAAAATCCACTCTCCGGCCGCTAGAATCCTTGAGTTATCTCCTCCGCCTGATCGCCTCATCACCCTCCTCTGGGTCCCTGCGCACAGTGGACACCCAGGCAACACGGCCGCTCACACCCAAGCCCGAGCACTCGTCAACCGGGCTCAAAGCGACCTGCCTTCGCTTCACGGTGCCAGGGATCGACTCCTCAGCTACCACGACATCACACTCTTTTACCGAAATTCCCGCCTAACGTATCCCCCACCACATAAATCTCTCTCCAGAAGTGACCAGGTTTTGTGGCGCAGACTTCAAACGGCCACAGTCACGACTCCTTTCCTTCTCTCCCTTATTACGCATGGCGAAACTTCTCCTCATTGCAACTTGTGTCCGAGCACCAGAGCCGACTTCAATCACGTCTTTGTGAATTGCCCAAACAAACCCAAGCCCCCGTGGCAAGGGTCAGAACACCAGGAGCGATTGGAGGCTGCTCTGCGCAGCTCACAACCGGAGTTACAGCTCCGGACAGTGGGCTGGGCCAGAGGGGTCGCCGAAGCACAGAAGTGTCCGGCCACCTAGAGCGGCCCGAGGGCTCATCGTCGTCCTGCTTCCGCTTCCCCCCGCCCCCCCCCCCCTCACATGATTCTTTCACGAATCAATAAAGTTGTTTACCTACCTACCTTCATTGTCATCAGTCGTCGCGTCAACAAAGTGCACATAATGCCTTACAGACGTGTATCTGGTGCCTCGCTTCTCCACAGAATGAAGAATAATGTCTCAGTAGGTGCTTCCCAACTTCACAAAAATTGTGATTTATGGCGTAGTGGGTACCATTCTAGTGTACTTCTATCGTAGCCCCAAGAGAGCTTACAACGGGCTCTAGAAACGCCGCTCTTCCAGCTTTCGCTGTGACTGTGCTGCGATTTCAGCGCAGGCCTTGCGTTTTTTTTTTTGCTATTACTTTTGTGCGGCGATGTTGAAAGCAATCCCGGGCCCCCGAAAGAACAACCATCGGATACGCTAACCGAAGTTCTCAGAACATTACGCGACTTGAATCAAAGAACTAAAAGAATGGAAGATAACCAAAAAGAAATGCTCGGCACTATTACTGAGCTAAAAACAGATCAGAAATCAGCGGTGGGTGCGATTTCTGAAATTAAAACAAGACTTGCGACCGTAGAAACTCAGACTGATAATCTTGAAAAATTCCGGCATGAACTCGGTGACGTGATCGAGGTGGTTGGAGGTATCAGAGAAGATGCTGCAGCCCTAAGCTCCCGATTGGATGATGCAGAAGATCGTTCTCGTAAGAACAATCTACTTTTTTATAGTGTAACGGATATTGCCACTGAATCTGCTGCTCAATCTGAGCAAAAAATAACAGACATTCTAAATACCACTCTAGCCCTACAGTCTAAGAAAAAAATGACTATAAGGGGTAGGGAAGTTAGTCCTTTTGGCGATCAAGTGATTTGCCACAACCAATAGTCATTCTGTGCATGAACTGCAAGGGGACAAGTAGTTAGTCTTTGAAGGAATAACTGCAAGAGGACTAACGGTTGCTCCTCTAAGGACAAAAAGGTGACTTTCGAAAATGGTCCCTGAAGGAGCAAATGTTACTCCTGTAAGGACTAATAGTGGGTTTTCAGAAATGGTCCCTGAAGGAGCAAATGTTACTCTTTTATGAACTAATAACTGTTGATCCTCAGAGATCATCCAGTCCCGTGTACTTAGATTTAGGTGCACGTTAAAGAACCCCACGTGGTCAAAATTTCGGGAGACCTCCACTACGGCTTCTCTCATAATCATATCGAGGTTTTGGGACGTTAAACGCCTGATATTATTATTATCAGAGATCATCCTTGGGAGAACAAATCGCGCTTCGCAATTGTAAAAAATGGTGGCGAAGTTCGTGCGCTCTTGGGAACGGACATTTCATGGAAACATGCCACTTAAATAGTGCTTCAGAAGCGGTACCCAGTTTATATGTATTAACTGCTATTAAAGGGACCCTGGAACGGTTTTTTGAAGTTTTGTCAGCGTTTAGGCAGGAGAATCCCCAAATCATTCGCACCAGCAATTAAGCGACGCACTGTCTATCAAGGCCGCTACGGAATTTATATCTATACCCTCCTCCTCACCACTGCCTTGCACCCTCAACTCACAGACACCCTGACATCATCGGCGATCGCAGCGCTCTCATGAGCGCACTCGACGGTTTGAGCTTCGCCCAGTCATGGCCTCAGATATTGTGCGCCGACGGGTTGCGCGCAATCTCGGAGGCCCAACAAAGACGAAGCTCGCGGAGTGGTTGATATCTGCTCCGACAGGCGCCGCCACACTACCAGCAGATCTTATTTTATTCTCCTGTACGGCGACAATCCGCAAAAGCATGCGGACAAACAAAAATAATTCGAGAACGATCACCGACAAGCGTAAACTCGGGCAATGTGGTTGTGTCTTCAGGGGTGGAGTTACAGCCGCAAAAACGTGGATCGTGGCGTTGAACAGATAGCGAGAGCGGGACGCTAATTGCAGCGATGAGCTGAAGGCATTCCACTCGCCAGATGCCTCACGAACATTGCACGATGTCGCAGCTTTGCTAGTCACCAATTGCTAGATATGTGGTACACAACACGGCTAGAGCAATTAATTATGTCCAAGAAAAGAAACCTCGAGATAAACACTGTCGCTCAGCTCACGTCAACACGGAGTACGTTGTAGCACAGGCAGACGACGCTCGCTGCCCACGTGTACTGGACATATCCAATCAGATCAGCCGCCTGCGTGACGTCGCGCTTCCAATACGACGCGCACTGGAAGTGGGCGGTTTGAAAACGAGTTTGGCTGAGCCACTGTGACCGGTGGCGATTCGCAGCTCTAAAGCCTTGTAATAAATTACACAGTTTACGCACAGAGCTTTAATCGGTCTGTAAATGATCCTTAAGACTTGCTCTACCGGCTTAATGTGTTCGTACAAAATCGTCAAAACCGTTTCAGGGTCCCTTTAATGCATTATTTGAGGCGCTTGCAAGTCACAGTGATGATCATTCGAATTTACTTTGCCGAACTCGATATAAATTGCGTATGCCGGCTTGAAAACTTGCCCTAGCGAGAATATTTAGTTGTGTGCCCTCATCTTTCAATCCTTCAAAACACATTCAATCACATGTACAAGGTAAAACTTGGGCGAGAAGTGGCAAATTAGGACACGGGAACACAAGTCACATGAATGACACCACACACACGCACACATACATGCACAGTGATTCAGGTTACCAGCGGTTTTGATTTCTTGATTGTATAAGTTACAGATGACCCACGGTGTTCTATCAAGTGTTCTAGGAAAAAAGGGAAACACGATTCTATTAACATCAATCTTTATTTTTACGAACACACCAAGAGAGACGAATGCCATCATTTAGTTGGTGTAGGGCCTGTTTTCGAATATCTAGGGAGAGTCCTACCTGGAAGAAATACAAGGAAGAAAATTTTGTTATGAAATAAAATAGCTAGAAGAGAACGGCCCAATCACGTAAGCCCCAATAATTGCGCAGTCGCATGCTAAAAAAACATGCGACGCACATTGCTTTTTTAGTCTTCGCATTTTTTATAATACAATGTACCAACGCAATGAAAATGGTGAACTTACCTTCATAATTAGCAGAGGCACGTTGTTTGCAGGGCTAGTAAAGCCAGAAACTGTTAACCACACCTCGATGTGACGGCGTCCATCTCTGAAGCTTTGCAAAAAGGAAGCTGTGATGGAGTCTTTGAACTGAGGTGTCCATTTTTCCGCAGGAAAGTTACGATGCTGGGCCCAATAAACAGCCGGTACACAGAAACATATGCGCATGCGCGTCCGAAATTGCAGCACATGCAGCGAGGTATGTTCTTCACAGCTGCGTTGATAGTCTGTGTAAATAGCTGCACTCCCTGACACCGAAACAAGAGCAAGAGATATCACGAGTGACGAGCACGTCTCGCACTCGACAGTTAGGCAAGCGATACTGAAGAAGAAAGTGCGGCGCGGAAGGATACCCAATATAAGCGCTGAAACGTCCGTCAGATTTATACGATTGTCACCGCCAATGAATATTGGGAAGGTTATTGGTGAACGAAGTGTCAAGTCCTCATAATTGATGACACAATATTAACCTACAAATTATTCTTTTCTCGCGTTATTTTCTTGATCGCAGCAGTAAGCGGGCCGACGCACCGACGCCTTCTTGTTATCTGTGCAGTGAATATTTGCAACATGCGTTCGCCGAATTCCTCACCCTCGGATCCCCTCCGCCAGCAACCAGCACCGCGACGGACTAGAAAGGAGAGCTTGAGAACACTAGGGCCACCTGGCCGAGAGGAGCTAACCTTATGACCTTTGAAAGAGGCATTCGTGGGATGTACGATCACTGCTTCGCGTACGCTGCTGAGCGTTGCTCCAAACAAGGACCACAGAAAAATTACACCATCTCCCGCTAAAGGGGACCATGAGGCGATGCGAAGCCGGAGCACTTGCACGATCGCGTTCCGTTGGCGTTCGTTGGGCATGCTACCGGCCTCGCGTCGTGGAACGCGAAGAGGGACGCTACGCGCGTCGTATCTTCCATCTAGCCTGGCCGTTAATTCTCACAGGGCGAGCGGGGAACGCGGTCGACAGGCGGGCGAGAGGGGCGCAGCGTAGGAGAGGAGAGAGAAGGGGAGGGGACGCGCTCGAGCTCATCGCGGCGTTGCGCAGAGAACTTCGGCATGTCTAGCCCGCGTTTCAGAGGAAGAGTGGAAAGGGGGAGGGGAGAGGGAAAGTGGAGAGGGTGAGTGGAGAGGAGGTGTGTGGAGAGGGTATGCGCATGCGCAGGAAGGGTGGTCACGCCGCACACCACCACCACCGGATTGAGCTCCGCCGTAAGATACTTCGCATCTAAAAACGTCTTCCCTTCAACCTCTACCCGCGGGAGTAAATGAACCGTTCGTCCTCCCATTCGTCTTTTCCGAGGTATGTCTAGTCCTCCGAATTTGCACACGACACGCACTGCGCGACAGTTGGTCCTCTCGCGGACTAACAACACGATTTGAGGACTAAAGCTGACGTTACTCCCCATTGAGCCGGTTATTTTCTTAGAGTGTAAGCGTACCTAGTGATAATATATCACTGGCGCACCGTATCGGTCGGTTTTTTCAAGGAAAATCACGTCCAATAATTGTCAATTTCACTGCCTATAAAACCAAAGAAGAAATCCTCTTCAAGCGTGCACGGTTCAAAGAAGGCAACATGTCTGTTAGTGAATACTTCTGTACCGCTACACGTCATGCCAGAAAAACCCTTATCGAATACGGAAAAAACCTGAATCTACCATAAAATTAAAGTACAAAAAATCACAGCATATCCACGGAGTGCATGATGATGAGTGGGCGAAGCTGCGGAGGTTCATCGGTAAACCGTGAATCTTCCGTGAATTCTGCCCAGTACATCATCACCGACGTGAGATAGGGCGCGTTTATGCTAAAGGTTCGATGAGTTATGACGACTTGCAGCTCACTTTAATTTTACATGTACGCTGCGAATTTTCATTGTTTAGAAAACCATTGCTTTAGAAAACATCTGGCGTCTTTCGTTAAGCAGCTGGCGTCTTTTCCTTTTGCTTTAGAAACATCTGGCGTTCTTCCGTATTGCTTTTACAAAACATCTGGCGTCTTTCGTTGGTTTATTTCACGGTGTAAGAAAAATAATTTAGGTGTGGACACTCCGCCCGACGGCGCGTCCACATAATGTTCGCCTCTTTCCTCCTCTCGGCCCCCATGTCGCAGCGCCTCCCACGCAACCGCGGCCGGCGCATGTACTATAGAAGACGAGCTGCGTGCGTAGCGTCCGTAACGGCGTTGCGCACGTGAGAAGTCAGCGAGCAGAAAGACTGCTCACGCGCTCTAAGCAAGACGCCGCGCTTTTACGTACGCAACGCTGTTAGGGACGCTATGTGCGTCGGGTGCGCCGTTTACACCGTGGCCGTATGAAAACTCGCCGTGAAAAAATGCAATGAGGTGAAAAAAAAATCAAGAAAAACGCGCGTTCGCCTCGTCGCAATAGGTTTCTTAAGCCCCCATGTCGCAGCGCCCCCCACGAAACTGCGGCCGGCGCATGTATTAAAGGCGAACATTATCTGGACGCGCTCTCCTTCGCGGCGGGCGGAGAGTGTCCACACCTAAATATACGTGGTGTGGACACTCCGCCCGACGGCGCGTCCACATAATGTTCGCCTCTTTCCTCCTCTCGGCCCCCATGTCGCAGCGCCTCCCACGCAACCGCGGCCGGCGCATGTACTATAGAAGACGAGCTGCGTGTCCGTAACGGCGTTGCGCACGTGAGAAGTCAGCGAGCAGAAAGACTGCTCACGCGCTCTAAGCAAGACGCCGCGCTTTTACGTAGGCGACGCTGTTAGGGACGCTATGTGCGTCGGGTGCGCCGTTTACACCGTGGCCGTATGAAAACTCGCCGTGAAAAAATGCAATGAGGTGAAAAAAAAATGAAGAAAAACGCGCGTTCGCCTCGTCGCAATAGGTTTCTTAAGCCCCCATGTCGCAGCGCCCCCCACGAAACTGCGGCCGGCGCATGTATTAAAGGCGAACATTATCTGGACGCGCTCTCTAAGGGCTAAATTAGAAGAAGCCACAAAACACGACGCCCCGCCACCAAGATCCACCCGCCCCTACGAGGTCATACTCAGAAGACTACAAACACGAAGCTTCACAACAATCCCAGTGCTACACAAGATGTACCCGACTAAATACCCTGACCCCAACTGCGACTACTGCCAAGCCCCAGCAACCACGGAGCATATCCTCTGGGAATGCCCAATTCACGAATCAAGCCGAGCTGCTTTCATAAAAAGAGCCCAACGTACGCTGCCCCACCTACAGCAAGACATGGAGGAAACCACCCACTGGATACTCGAAGATCCACTCATCAGAGCCAGGCTAAATATATGGTGCAATGACTTGCGCAAGACGGCCATCCCGTGCCCAGCAATTACAAGCACAACAAGCTCACCAGTTTGAGAAAATCACCTTTTTATCTTTCTTTTCTCTCTTTCCTTTCCCATTTTTTTTTTACACCATGGTGCTGAAGCAAACAAGCGAGAGCACTTTGTATATATTTCAATAAAGTTTTCAATCAATCAATCAATGGACGCGCTCTCCTTCGCGGCGGGCGGAGAGTGGTCACACCTAAATTATTTTTCTTACACCGTGGTTTATTTCATCAATAAACGGCGTTTTGAACAAAATTTTTATTGTTTAATCACGCACAGGAGAAATCTCACCAGGCACTACCTTGGAGGTAAAGAATGGCTGCTAATGGGAATGAGAGACAGAAGAAGTCGGCTTTTAGCTACCGCTGCGAATTTTTTATTGTTCAACAACGCACAGGAAAAATCTCCCACCGGCACCACCTTGGAGGTCAAAGCGTAAGACTGGTTACGGACTACGACTACGACTACGAGGGACGAACGGGTGCCGCCTTAAGGAGCTTCGCCCCTAAAAGCTGCTGCTAATTGACGGGAAATAATATGGCTTCGACGCCAACGAACAAAAGGTCTATGAAATGAAGGCATCAAGTACCACTACTGACACCGCGGCGTCCGTCCGAGTCTTAAGACCCCTGCGCAATATATCAACAGCACCCTCATAGGATAACGCGAAGGGTAGGGACGCGGATCCGATAATATCTAGACTACCGGTTCTCTTTTCTAATATTCGTAGTGTCTTACCTAAAAAAGATCTTCTATTCGGCTTAATGCGACTGCGACTTCTATGCGACTGTGATGCAGATATAATTGCACTAACCGAGACTTGGTTGAGAAGTCAAGTTGCAAACTCCGAGTTATTCCAATGTAATAAAAAGTGCAATGTTTATCGTACCGACCACGCTAAAGGACTATGTGGTGGCGTATTAATTGCTGTTAATGAATGTTTAGACTGTTTGTTTTCCTGTGTCTATAACATGTGACATTGAATGTGTATGGCGCTGTGTTTCTGTAAATCTTGAAAACGTTGTCATTGGTTCTTGTTGCCGAGCACCTTCCTCCGCCGCGACATTTTGTGACAGCATGTAGGATTGTTTGTCAAACAAGTACTCGTTTGCCAGATGCACCAAGTCTATTTATGGGAGATTTTAATTTCCCGAACATTTTGTGTTCAGGCACGTGTCCCTCATTGAATCCAGCTTCAGCAGAATCGAAACGTCTCATTGACATATTCGCAGACTTTAGCTTACTACAAGTTGTTACTTCGCCTACACGCGTAACGAACACCACATCATCCCTTCTAGATCTCGTTTTAACGTCATCAAGAGATATCATATCCCAGGTTCCAGGTTACACACTCGCGCGGCCTGAGCGATTATGACTTCTTGCATTTTACCATTAGCCTTTCAATTTGCCCGCACCATAACTGTCTTAAAACCATTCATGACTACAAAAAGCCAATTTTTTTTATTCAGATACCCTAAAGGCCCAGAAGGCATTACATAGGGGGGGGGGGATACAGTGAATGTGGCAAATAAGCAAAATACACACTGAACAATGAAATAAAAATACATGCATAAGCAAACATGGAATGGTGTAAAAACAGCTACGTGTGACGTCAAAAAAAGCAATCGTAAGGCAAAGTTTCATGAGAATAAACATCATCAGTATCACATGACACTAATAGAAACAACACTAAATAAAAAAGACGAGCGGAACAGAATAAAACGCAACGTAAAAAAAAGAAAAGAACATAAGATAATCAGCACTACTGATTCGAGGATAGAATTTTTTTATTGGCATCCATTTTGTCCTAGAAATGGCTTTAGACTAGTTACAAATGAGTCATGATTCACAATGTGCACAGTGTCAGCAGGAAGAAGATTCCACTCACGAATGGCGAGAAGAAGTGGCAAGTGAAAGAAGAGATTAGCGCGGGCGAAATTAGGTTCAATTGTATGTTGGTGATCGAGTCGCGAAGATACGTGACGAGCTGGCCAGATATTGAAGATATCGTGGAATATCACCGCTATCATCCATCACCGCTATCATCCGATATCACCGCTATCAACCATGAACTTGGTGTTTTCCTTGATAAATTCCTGCCTGATGCCGCTGAGCGCTCACTGGAAACTAACTGGAACATGTTTAAAGAAAAAATTTACGAACTCGTCAACCAGTTTATCCCAACGAGGCGTGTTCTCTCGAATAACTATGCGCCATGGTATACTAAATCATTGAAACGACTACCTAACAGCAAAAAGAACGTCTCTTTCGCACAGCTAAGCGGGTACAAAACGAGGTTACATGGACATCTTACAAAGAAGTTGCCTCGACCTACGCATCTGCAATAAAGGATGCTAAATTTTCATTTTTTAATACCACCCTCCCGACCATGCTTATCAACAATCCCAAAAGCTTCTCGAATATAATAAAACCTACCGAATCAAAAACCATATCACTCAGTTCACCTACCGGCGAACCCATACCCCAGCACCACTGCGCTACTATTCTAAATAATGCATTTATAAAGACTCACACCTACAAGACATGATCGCGAACTTCCAAGGCTATCGCCCTGCAACTTTTTACCTACGGATCCGATTATTTTCAACCCCACCGGCATAACAAAAACATGTCTCTATCGCGAAGACTAACGCCCATGATTATGATTAAACCGTTGTGGTAGCTCGCGGTGTGAACATATATTTGAACACAGCGAATCATGAATCCCGCGTAAGGATGATATCAACAAGCTCATAATCAACACTGGTACCCGGTATGCACTTCTTCAAAGCGTCGTCAATTAAGGAGAGAAACGGCACGGTGTGCGCTTTCTAGTAATGGGTAGGCGACGCCTGTGCTCATGCATACATAACACACACTGCGCTTCAGCAACACGGGAGATAGAGGTCCGTAGCCTGAGCCGCAAACGCGTGCGTCCCGCTGGTTTCTGTCTCGCAGGCGCTGCTCTCGCTCCGCCAAGGCACGACATTCGCCCGTCGAAATCTCGTCCTTTCTGCAACGCGTATTGCAGCAGTTTTGTTAGCCGGTGCTCTCGCAATTGAAGCAGTCGGCGGCGGAGAAATCCTGTTGATGCACGTGGAAGCTGCACTACTCCGATGAGCCCACGCACACTAACACGAAGCGAAAGGCAAAGACAGACCTTAACCAACGTAACTGCGTCAATGATGCCTCGGCGACGCCAGCGCGGCCAGTCTACCTCTCTGGTATCGAGACGCTGTAAACATGACCTCCGATATCGCGTGCAATCTCGGAGTAAGCGCTAGTAAGTGTCGCTCGTGAAGCATTACTTCTTTTCACATCTCACAGACGGCGGCACCACCCCGCTCCGCCCGCCGCGAAAGAGAATGTGGGAAAGATATAAGGCGCGTTCGCACCGTGTCTCACATCTCCCGAGTTAGCTTGGTCGGTAGGGCGCCGTGCGCTTGCCGTCGCGGCGCAACGTCGTGGGTTCGATTCCCAGCGGGCTATCTTTTTCTTGGTTCTTTTCTTTCTCACCCGTTGGCGTCCATTTTATCAACGTCATATCCGTGACGGTTGTACTTGGTGGACCCCGGCATAAAACACTTTCGTGTTAAAATAATAGATAGCCTCAAGCTTACGCCTTCTTGCGGAATCGATGGAATCACGGTAAAGTTTCTGAAAAATACCAGCGAGTATTCCTCGATTATCTTAAAGAGCGTTTTTTCACAGTCATACATGTCTTCAGCTTTACCTCTTGACTGGAAAACAGCGAAAATTATTCCGATTCCTAAATCTGGCGAAACTCATAATCCATCTAACTACAGGCCCATATCGCTAACCTCGATGCCATCTAAAATAATGGAGCACGTCATATTTTCTAACTTTGTTACATTTCTGGATGAAAACCACTTTTTCTCAAAGAGTCAGCACGGCTTTCGCAAATCCCTTTCCTGTGAGACTCAGCTTGTAACTTTTACTAATGACTTTCACGTGTATCTTGATAACGATTTTTTCACTGATTGCATCTTTCTAAACTTTTCGATAGCATTTGACAGGGTTAAACATGTATTGCTTCTACACAAACTAAGCGCGCTAAACATTGACCCGGCAGTACTTGGCTGGATCCGATCTTTCCTTTTTTCTCATTCTCAATTTGTTGTAGCTAATGACTCCAAATCTAACACGTCTCCCGTTGAATCAGGTATTGCTCAAAGGTCTGTTCTAGGTCCGCTTTTTTTTTTAATATATATTAACGATATACCCGATAACATTTCCTCAAAAATTTGCTTATTCGCGGACGACTGTTATGTCGTAAAATAATGTGCTTCTGACATAGCAGCCCTTCAGTCCGACTTAAATAACATATATAAGTGGTGCCTCACTTGGTGCATGGAGCTCAACATTAATAAATATAAATCGATGCGCATTTCTCGTTATAACACAACCTGCCCTACTTATGTACTAAATAACTGCCCCGTTCAATCCTTTGAAAGCTACCATTATCTAGGCGTTCATATAACCAACGACCTCTCTTGGAAGCAGAACATACAATACCTAACATCAAAAGCTAACCGCTCATTAGAAGATTTGGAAAGAAATTTTTCGCTTGCGTCTGTCCCATTAAAACGATTGCTATATATAACCCACGTCCGCCCCAAACTGCAATACGCCTCATCCATTTGGGATCCTCATCAAGTCACATAAATTAATGAAATCAAATCAGTACAAAATCGCGCTGCTCGTTTCATCCTGGCTAACTATCATCGCACTGCTGGTGTTACATTAATGAAGAGTTTGCTCCATATGCCTTCACTCTCTCTTCGCAGAAAGGAATTGCGCATTTCATTTCATAAAATCTATTACCAGAACGCATTCCTCCGCTCACTTTGGATCCACCCGGCACCGTACCATTCACCTCGCCATGGTCACGTGCATAAAGTCAACGTACCTCGTCACAACACCATAGGATGTTCACAATCATTCCTCCCTAAGACCTCAATCGATTGGAATAAACTACCTACATCATTAGTAACCATCACCGACCTTACTCGTTTTAAGAATGCACTAATAGCAAAACTTGCAATCGTGAATTGTACCAGCGGGTGTAACTATTATTGGTGTAGATTGGCTATTTAGTGTATTCTTTGTGTATTGATTTCCGTTGTCTCTTAAGAAAGTATACTCTTTCTGTGTAATATTTACTGTTATGTAGTATTGATATCTCCACTTTAATATGTTTAAATAATCCTGTATTTATTTTGCTGTGGACCTGTATTTCCGCCCCTCCCCTCTGCAATGTACTATCAGCGTCAAATGAAACCCGAACAGCGGCAAGCCTTCGCAAAGGTATAGTGCGCGCCGTCCTGTCATCCCCATTGACAGGCGCGCGCGTCCGGTTTGGCCTCACTGCGCATACGTGCGCCTGTCTATGGTGATAACTGGACGGTACGCACTATACCACTGCGAAGGCTTGCCGCTGTTCGGGTTTCGTTAGACGGCGATAGTACGTATGTACCCTGAGGATTTCACAAATAAAGAAAAGAATGTTCCACAATAAAGTAAATATCGGAGTCGTGCGTATGTTGATGGACGATAAGTGAATCTGTGCCCATAACTTTTTCATAGCCCACACTTGCGTAACGGCCGAGAGGCTTGGCCTGACGGTCCCGACGTGGGTGTCACCCGGTGCAGAACCCTAATGAAGTTTTTCAACCAACGAACCAACTTGCCTAGCTGTTTAGCTACGTAAGTTGTATCTTTTTAGTCGTCTAAGAACAAAGTAATGTGTTATCAGCGAAGGGGGGGTATAAAAACTATGCTGAAATAGCTTTCCTCGCTGTCGTACTTTATCTGCCGCGAGACCCTTTATACACCTGTCATTCGCCGGGTGCTTCAAGGTGCCTATAAAGCGCCTTGAAGTTGCGCAAAAGGGTCCCTCTTACGTAGTGAGCTTTTACACAACTCTATATACGACGGACGATAACTGCGGGTTCAAGGCGGCGTACGTGGAATCGTTTCAGTGATGTGGTTATCGCTGTGTATATGAGCCTGTGAGAATCTCAGAGAAGGAGGTCATGGAACGCGGTAATCGCGTTTATACGACAGTATACCCCTAATAGCGTGGAAGATTCACGTGAGATATTACGCCACTGGCTGTTATATAAAAGGACATACAAGCTTTTTCACAGAACGCTGTGACCAGCCTATATCGCATTATAGGTAAGCCCTGTAACTTGATTTCTGGTAGCTAATTGCATTCCATTCACATACGACACGCACTAATTTACAGCTTCTTAAGTACACGTCTATAATTTTTCTATTTTTCTGTAAAGCTGAAATTGAGAGTTCTCTTATAGCACACAGCTATGTGCATAGCTTCTAGTAAGAAGCTGGTATTTCTCTCATTTATTGGGATCGTAGATTAAACGGACGGTTGAGCGAGTTGCTGCAAATTCATGTTTGAAAAAAGCGCGAAAAAAACGACAAACGGACACGCCCTACCTGTTTCGTGCCTGCGTGCTGCGGCTTTTCTCGCGCTTTTTTCAGGCATTAACGGAACACGAAAGAGAACTCAGTTTTTCTCCCATTAGTGAGTTACTATTTTACGATACCAGAAACACCACGCTTGCAACAAGAAGACGCTTGGCGAGCGAGAAGACGTGCAAAAAAAAAAAAATAATAATAATGCGGGTTGGGACGTCACATTGCAGTTTCCGCACCAATCTCCCGGACGTCATATATTTTGGCCTATTGGTAGCTTCTATTCCTTAAAAATGAAGTAAGTGGTCTGCTGAAGGAGCTTGAGACTGAACATAGCGAGCTTCATGAAATAATATTGAGTCAGTGCAGCAAAAATACAAAAAAAAAACACGTTGAATCCGTGACGTCATTATTGGACGTTTAGGCAGGAAATCTAAATGTGAAACGTTTGAAATCCATTTTCTCATCTGTTCATGAAACATGCTGCCTAAAGTATAGTTTACAGAGTACAACTTATCAGTGTAAATTAATTAGTTGTTTCAATTTAGTTTTCCTGTCAAGAACTACCTATGTTAAAACTCCAGAATGCAAGCAGACTCTAACTCGTCAGAGCATGCGTTCTTGCGCGGTTGCTATAAAATAAATCCATTGCAAACATTAGAAAAAGGTGGCAGTTACATAAAATATTAGGAGTGCTTGTGTAACTTGTTACCGTGCATAAGAAGTAGAGAAAAACATTATCTTCGTGGTATATGTACAATGTTCAGTAAATGAAACGCGATACGGTGGTTGTGTCGCCACCAGTGAGCGTTTGTGAAAGCAAGCTGGTGCTTTGTGGTACACGCTGAAGGCGAGAGGGGCTGTGTAACTATACTCATAGAGTTTCCTACAATACTTAGTAGAGGGGACTCTGGCACTAGTGTCTACGGGAGCTCCAACGCATGGCACTTCAGCCAGCATGGGAATGATGGGTTGTACACGGATTTGTCTTAACGTCGTTCTTTCGGCTCCGTTTGGCTCCGCGTCGCTTGCATCCGCTTTGTCGCAAAACAAAGTTCAGCAAAAGTCAGCAATTCCACTTCACTACTTTAACCTATTTAGGCTCACCGCAATTAAAATCTGGTCACGAAGTTCACGACGATCCATTCTTTTATCCGAAAGAAAACCAAAACACGACAATAAACAAAGCCACAAGTGCGTTCGAAGCCCGCAAGCACGAAGACTAGGCAAATCCGTGTACTACTATCAACATTCCCATGGTGGCTGAACGATCGCAGCGCCACAGTGCCCTCTAGTTAATTTTAGGAAACTCTATGCCTATACTCACAGTAGACGGCTAAATATACAGCTAAGCGGACAGCGGTCATTTTAAGACCAATTTCAGTTCTCGCGTAGCCGGCAAAATTGACAGCTTGGAGAACACAGCATCGGAGACATTTACGATGCAGGCTCCTTTGCTGTCCAAACAAGATGGCGGCTGAACGGAATGTTCTGATAGCGCGGATCTTGCCGGCGTGGTCGTCTGCTCACAGGCAGACGCTTTCTTGCGCGCCTAATGTACCACGTTCAGCCACGTTCAGTTTTTTATAGATTAAAACACGAAAGAAGTCAAAATAACATCCGTTCTGTTTGTTTTCCTTAGCATTCCCTTGTCGACGTGAGGTGGCTTCATGTCAAGCAAACATCATTCGGACGCGTTCCATTACTCAGGCTCGATGCTGTCTTCTAAGCTGTCAACAAACACAATCTTCGATGCTGTCCAGACATGGAACGCAGCCGGGGTTGGTGACGAATGGAGGCTGCACCCAGCCGGCAGACTTCGCGTAGGCGCCACCAGGAAGCTGCTTGAAGCGCACATGTCGCGGTTGTAATCTTCAGGGGGGCTTATTGTGCACGTGTGACAAATATCTTTTATCCCACATTTTTTGCGACGTGCTAGCTTGGCGTAATATTCCTTACATGGTTCTCTCGGCCCATTTTTCTCGTTTTCTTGAGCACGCAATGCGCCGCGAGCACCTTCAGTATGAACACATAGTGTAGGGTTGCGCGAAAGAACAAGGACGAACGGGAAGTGGACAGGACGGGTGCAAAACTTCAACTGAATAAACGGAAGGCCAAAGCCGTTA
Source organism: Rhipicephalus sanguineus (assembly GCF_013339695.2). NCBI lineage: Eukaryota > Metazoa > Arthropoda > Arachnida > Ixodida > Ixodidae > Rhipicephalus > Rhipicephalus sanguineus. The sequence continues at coordinate 32,573,128 of NC_051178.1, forward strand.
AAAAGTATGAATCAACATCTGCCTGACACTTGCCTAAAAAAACCGAGCAAATATAACAACCAAGAAAGGCGGAAAACCAAGAGCTGGCTTCCGGCTGGCTTCCTATGGTCTGACACGAGAAGCCGGCTAATGGCAGCCTACAATTCCTAGACTTGCGTCTATTCTTTACTAGCAACCACGTGTGTTGGATGTACACACCAAGAACTACCAAGGCCTTACTATCGTATGAAAGTGCCCATTCTAAGATAACAAAACGAGCAATTGTGTCCTTGTGTTGTCGGTCCGCTCTGGAAAAATCATACCACCATAAGATAAAAGAAAGCTTAGCGCTCCAGGAGGCACGCTTGATCAAGGCGGGATACCCTTCAACTGTGATTTTAAGCTCTTGTGAACGGCTGCTACAGAGCAAGAAGGGTAGTAGTAAACGTAGCGAGAATGTGACTGAAAGTAGACGAGTGCACGTAATGCCCTACATACATCGCGTGTCGCATAATGTGAAAAAGGTAGCCAACCGTTATGGGGTAAAAACGGTTTTTTCGGCTCCGTGCAAGTTGGCAAAAGTATGTTCCATGATGCACAAAGGTTTGCGCGTGCCGTGTAGTAAGCGGCATGTTGATCCCGCTGTAGAGTGCGTAACAGGTGTGGTATATGAATCCCCCTGTCCTGTGGCCAGTGCTACATTGGGCAGACGGGACGCTGCTTCAATGAGAGGGCGCGAGAGCACAGTCTAGCTGTGAGCTCCCACACCGGAGGCCATCTCGATTTACACTGTAGGAGATGTGGTTTTTTGCCGAACCTAAAGGAGACCCGAATACTGTACAAGTCTAATGACAAGCTGGAAAGGGAATTAATAGAGGCCTTCTTCATTGCGCGAAGCGACAATTGCGTTAGCATGCCTTCACTGACATTGCTCCCGAAGGAGCAGCAATTTTTGGATGGTTTTATGTAATCAGACGTTCATTTGTTTGTTATTTTTCTTGTTTGCTACTTCAGCGCATATTACTGATCATACTCTACCCACATATCACTATCACCACATGTTTGCAGGTTGGCGTCTGCGCGGTGGACCTTAGGCCCGTATTCACAAACCAACCTTATCCTTATCTTTTGCCTTCCTTACCTTTTCGGCACCTTAGCGCGTTTCATAAACAAACCTTATGCGCCAATCCAGCCTTTCCTTAACCTTATCGCCGTGAAAAGGTGGCGTTCGGTAAGGTAGCCCGGCAGCTACCTTAAGGCGCCACTTATGCGGCGCGCTACGGCTTATTACGCAAGAAGCTGTACAAAGTCATTAAAGAAAAGGTGACGTACGCGATCGGCGTCCATATGTGCAATTAACGCTGCGAGTACGTGCTCGGGAACCGTCAAAATTCCAAGGAATAGTTCAGCGACGGTGTGTTGCTGAGCAGACTCCGCTTCTCGAGGCGAGCACTTCATGTCCCCGAGCTTTCCGCTGGAAACGAACAGTCCAATACGTCGGTTTTCCCGGCCCCCCCTCTCCTTCAGCTGCTGGTGGCGCTCTGTATCTTCGGCACAGGCACTTTTCAAGTTGTGAACGGTGACTTGGTGGACATACGGTTGCCACACTGTCCCGCATAATAAACATGTGAAAAAATCACTGCGCGTACGGCGCGGAAGCGAGCGTGTTTCACTGCGGTATGGGATATATTTTTTCTCACTTTTTTGCACTCACAGAGCCGCTGTACGGCCGCACGTCGCTTTTGCTGCTCTGAGCTGCTCCCACTTTCTCGTGTTGTCCTTCACTGAACACCGCGTGCTATCACAATGCGACGCTTTCAAGTCGATGAGCAGCGCTGGATCTTCAGTAAAATTTAATTTTCGCCTTACTGCCGCACTCAATGACAAGACATATGTGTGATACACGCAAACATCCACACACGTACACACGCAGGCAGACGGAGTAAACGGCTCGCAACTTGGCGCGTCCGTTGGTGCCCTCGTAGAAATGAGCGCTCCGTGGACCGGCTCACGCCGGCGCGCCTTCGACTGCCTCCGCTTGCGGCGGCGCGTCTGCGCGAGCGGACGGTTGCTATGACAACGGTAAAGCGATAACAAAGAAAAGGAGCACACGGCGCGACCAGACAATACGCGTTCTTTCCGCAACTCGCACGGTCATGCGTTCCTGCATTTGTCTTATTGTTTTGAGGAGCACATAGCTATTTTTCCTTGCTAATAAACCAACAATCAGCCAGCAAAAGTTCATAGCCTCGCTCCCATGCTCGTTCCTTATGACGACAAGGCCGCCTTCCGTAAGGCTACCTTAAAACCGAATAAGGCGAGTTTCTGAAATGCACTGCGGCCTTTTCTCATCCTTACACTTTTCCCTTCCTTATAAAAGGGAGCCTTATAGCGTTAAGATAAGGTTGGTTTGTGAATACGGGCCTTAGATAAGGTTTCAAAGTTTGTCGCTCTTGGTTTTCCGCTTTTCTTGGTTGTTATATTTGCTCGGTTTTTTTAGGCACGTGTCAGGCAGATGTTGATTCATACTTTTTAACGGCTTTGGCCTTCCGTTTCTTCAGTTGAAGTTTTGCGCCCGTCCTGTCCACTTCCCTTCGTCCGTGTTCTTTCGCGCAACCCTACACTATGTGTTTACCTGTGCACCAACTAGCCCAAATGAGAGCTTTACTGCCCTTCAGTATGCTCCGAAACATAATTCCAGGCTAGCACGTCGCCGAAAGTCGAAATAAAATCATTTGACGCGCGCGCATATCGAGCCATCAGCGAAAGTACGACGGCGGCGCGTGTGCTTCGACGAGCGCGGCAGGCGAGCGCCGCGTAAAAGACATGGCTTTCAGTGCTCCGGAGGCTCCAGTGCGAGACGCAGACTGCCGGCCGCATGCAGCTTCCGCATGTCGCCAACCTTCTCGCCCTCCGCGAACACCAAAATGCACCAGCTTACTTTCACGAACGCTCACGAACTTTCACGAACAACCGACGAGTGTCGCGTTTCATTTGCTGACTCCTAATGACTTCGATAGCTGTGGAGCACCATGTTTTTCAGATCTAAGGCCAGATCTTCAGGTGTATTGATATGGAAAGTTCGTGCCTAAGTGAAATATATATATAGGATTGAAGAAAGAAACTCCGAATTTCGTTGGTTTGGCACTGTATATTCTCACTAACGTTTCGTCTGGTGGACCAGACTTTGACAAAGTCTGGTCCACCAGACGAAACGTTAGTGAAAATATACAGTGCCTAACCAACGAAAGTCGTAGTTTCTTTCTTCATTCCTTATTCTATCGGGGTCCGCGTGATTCTTTTCCCACTACTATATATATATATATATATATATATATATATATATATATATATATATATATATATATATATATATATATATATATATATACACACACCCCACAAATTCGATAGTGCGAAATCAGACAGGACTACGAAGGAACACAGATACACAGAACCGGCGCTACTCGCAACTAAGCTTTAGCAGAAAAGTCTCCCAATATATACACAAAGCCGAGTGGCGCGCGCAGTCGCATTGCACGTGACAGTCAACAGCTCCAATCAGGATCGGAAGAGAAAGACACATCATGACCATGTTTCTAAGAAAAGCTTTCCTTTACGGCGCAGCACAGCAGAAGTGTCACTGACACAACCACTCTCTTTCTGTTTAATATGATGAGCCTCCATTAGCTCTGTCGCCAGTGCATTCACACTTCTGCCCAGAATTCGAATGCTACTCAGCACTGGCTCACAGGCACCGGTCCTACAATGCATAGGTAAATGAAAATCCATATCATTTTTAACAGATCGCTCGTGTTACCGTGCTCGATTATTGACGCAACGACCAGTCTGTCCGATATAAACCTTGCCACAAGTAAATGTGATTTCGTACACGACGCCTGCGGCGCATGTAACGTTGGGCCGGACGTGCTTTCTTCCGCGCGTTGGATTTTAGGTGGTCCCGAAATACGTGGTAATAGCCCAGCCAGTTTATGAGGCGCTAAAAAAAAGCTATATGTACACTGTACCTCTTTGTCACATTTTTATAGTAGTATAATAACTGTTGGGGTTTAACGTCCCAAAAGCACGCTATCATATTACGAGGGACACCGTAGTGAAGGGCGCCGGAAATTTCGACCGCCTGGGGTCATTTAACGCACACCCAAATATAGGTACACGGGTCTCAAGCATTTTCATCGAAAAAGCGGCCGCCACGGCCGGGATTTGATCCCGCGATCTTCGGGTCAGCAGTCGAGCACTATAACTACTGGACCACCGTGGCGGGTCTGCCACACTTTGAAATTGTGTGACGCCTTGTGCACATACGGCACAACTTCCGGCCTTTTAGGGGCGAAGCTCCTTAAAGCGGCACCCGTTCGTCCCTCGTAGTTGTCGTAGTCGTAGTGCGTAACCAGTCGTAACGCTAGTACCAGATCTTGACCTCCAAGGTGGTGCCGGTGGGAGATTTTTCGTGTGCGTTGTTGAACAATAAAAAGTTCGCAGCGTGCGCGTTAACTAAAAGCCGAATTCTTCTGTCTCTCATTCCCCATTAGCAGCCATTGGCATGTTCCAGTAGGAAACGTTAGTAGAAGTAGAAGTGTAAGTGTTAGCTAAAAGCCGACTTCTTCTGTCTCTCATTCCCATTACCAGCCATTGTTTACCTCCAAGGTAGTGCCTGGTGAGATTTCTCCTGTGCGTGATTAAACATTAAAAATTTTGTTCAAAACGCCGTTGATTGATGAAATAAACCAACGAGAGACGCCAGATGTTTTCTAAAAGCAAAACGAAAGGACGCCAGATGTTTCTAAAGCAAAACGAAAAGACGCCAGCTGCTTAACGAAAGACGCCAGATGTTTTCTAAAGCAATGGTTTTCTAAACAATGAAAATTCACAGCGTACATGTAAAATTAAAGTGAGCTGCAAGTCGTCATAACTCATCGAACCTTTAGTATAAACGCGCCCGATCTCACGTCCGTGATGATGTACTGGGCAGAATTCACGGAAGATTCACGGTTTACCGATGAACCTCCGCAGCTTCGCCCACTCATCATCATTCACTCCGTGGATATGCTGTGATTTTTTTTCTGTGCGAGCAGAGTAAGGCTACTTCTTGCCCTTCAATTTCTGAAGGAGGGTTTCGGATCCAGCAGCCACGTTCGAGCACGGCATCGGAGCCGGCTTTAAGCGCTCAATATGGCTATTGAAACTATCCTGAGCCAAGTGAACATAGGACTTTGCCAGCACCGCTTCAAGGCGTTGTGAGGCAATATCGTTTTGCAGCCTTACTACCACCATAGTCGAAAGGTAAAAGCTTTTCTTGAGCACGCGTAGAGTGCTTCCAGCAAATATGCTGCCCCCTTAAAAGCATATTAATATTTGAAATTGCAAGGTGTCATTGCTGGGGAGTTCATGGGTGACGGTTAAGCCCTTTCCATGTTGTCTGAACAAGTTTAAAATAGCCATAACAGCTATAATATTTGTCTGTAAGGGAGAAGTGTTTAACATCACATGAAAGTCATTTACATATCTGAAAACTCGTAGAACTTTCTCGCTGTCCAGAAGGTCATTCAAGATACAGTCAATATCAGCCAAAAAATATTGCAAAGTTTAGGACAAAACACGGACCAATATATATAAATTCCCTTGCGCTGGATGAATATGTCGCTGTCAACAACAGCATAAGCAGAGGATAGGTAGTACTCTACTAAGACCATAAAGTTATCTACCGAGATGCCGGTGGAATTCTGGAAAGCAACATCTCCGTTCTTTTCTATGCAACGCCGCATGGAAGGTAAAAGGGCATCGTGGGAAACGGAGTAGAACAAGTCCTTCGCACTTATCCAAAACGCAGACTTGCAGCAATGAAGAAAAGCCAGAAACGTTGTCACTTTCCAATTTTTAACAGTCCTGTGTTCACTTGGCTCAGGATAGTTTTAATAGCCAGATTGAGCGCTTACAGGCCGCTGGGTTCTTGACTGCTGTGCCTGACTGCTGTGTCTGAAACTCTTCTTCAGAAACTGATGGGCAAGACGATGAAGAAACCTGACTCTGCTCGTGCAGAAGAAAGGCCGAAAGTGGTGCCGTATGTGCACAGAGTGTCACACAATTAAGAAAAAAAAATGTTACAAATAGGTACAGTGTATCTATAGTTTTTTCAGCGCTGCATGAACTGGCTGGGCTATGCCCACGCATTTCGGGACCACCTAAAAAACCGACGTGCGGATAAAAGCACTTTCGGCCCTACGTTACATGCGTAGGCGTCGTGTACGTAATCCCACTCACTTGTGGCAAGGCTCATATCGGACAGACTGGTCGTTTCGGCTTTAGCCCTCACCCCTTTGGTTTTCTGTAAGAAAAATATCAAACGTGTGAATAAAAAAAAATCATCGAGCACGGTAACGCGAGCGATCTCTTAAAAAACAATATGACTTTTCATTTACCTAAGCATTGTAGGACCGGTGCCGGTTAGGCAGTGCTGAATAGCATTCGAATTCTGGGCAGAAGTGGAATGCGCTGGCGAGAGAACTAATGGAGGCTCATCATATTGAACAGAGAGAGAGAGTGGTTGTGTCAGTGACACTTCTGTTCTGCTGCGCAGTAAAAGAAAACTGTTCTTATAATCATGGTTATGATGTGTCTTTATCTTCCGATCTTGATTAGCGTTGTTGACTGTCACGTGCAATGCGCCTGCGCGCGCCACTCAGCTTTTTATATATCTTGGGAGACTTTTCAGAATAAAGCTAAGTTGCGAGTAGCGCCTGTCCTGTGTATCTGTGTTCCTTCGTAGTCCTGTTCGATTTCACGCTATCCAATTTTGAAGATTATGAACCAACAAGTCCAGCAACGTATTTTGTTAAGCTATACTTACTGTAATGACATCTTCTTACTGAGCATGCACTGAGTCACATTTTCTAAACTCCGGTCGCACGTCCCCTTCCAATCACCTTCGTGCGCAATGCGGTCTGCGCCGAAACCGCTTTGGATGCTCACACAAGGCAACTTTCAGTAAAAACGCTACTTGGATCCATGAATCCCGACTGCTATCGCTCGTCGCGATACGATTAATGTTTACGCCCTCTAAATGAGGGTTCTAGAAACGCTAGAAATGTTAAAAATTAAGCGCAGTCTGGCAAATCCAACTCAAAAATGTTCCCATAAGCAACAGTGTGCTGTAAAATAGAAACGATATCCATGCTTACCTATATTTTGCCTATAGGGCCATATAGACGTGACGTCATGAAATGAAATTATTCTCAACATCTCCGTATTTTGGAGCTGATATCATCGTTGTTTCAAAAGAAAATATTATCCTGTGAAAATTTTATTAGTAATTTAAAAGTAATAATAGGAACGCTTCGTGCTTAATTTTATCCGCGTTCGATTCAAAGAATTGTTAGCCAGTAATACAATCAAATTCAATTGCAAGCAATTACCTCTGCCCGTATTAGTCCCTATATCGTGATTGACCCTGACACAGCACATTACACGACATCGGATTTACGTTTCATATCATCAACCCCTGTGTTCTTTCTTCTACCAGGACAACATGGAAAAATCCTCATTCGTACTTGGCCTTGTCATCTGCATTACATGCGGTAAGCTTCTTATTACGTCCTTACGAAACATTTTTGTATATCGCCTGGGGCACCGCCATTACTTGCCGCCTTCGGTTTTCTGTGCCGCGCACAGGTGGTGTTAAACTTGAAGTGCACACATGAATACGTCAGAAGATACAAATGTTTCGCTTTGCTAAAAGAGAGGACAATACGCTGAAACAGGAACGGCTAACGGGCAGCCACAGGAAGCTGCTAAGGATTTTGCTCAAAGATGTTTCGTAAAAAGCACCTAGTAGCGTGTATCATGCCTGAGGCACATTGGAAACGCTAATTGCTACACCCATTGCAGTGTTCGGAACATAACAAAAAAACTCGATTGAACGATAAATTATTCTTGCGGGTGAAGCCTAGCCAAGGACCCCACTGGTCTTAGCCGCCCGATCAACCTGATCGAGCAGTGCTTGCTGGTCGGCAAGGTCAGAGCTGAACGCTCGCGCCTCTCACTGCGCCAACATGCGTGTTGGTGCAATTTCTATATTTTGCAGGAGCGGGCGATGCTTTGAGCAGCCCCACGTATTGTGGTATAGGCCTTACGCAAAATCTGCGGCCATCTGGCGGCGGCTGTGTGCATTTCCGCCGTGTTGACAGCTAAGCGCCGTGCATGAGTACGTAGCGGATAGTACGTATTCACGTTCGGCCGATGATAGGAACGGCTTTGCCGACGTATTTTCGTGTGCTATGTTGCGCAGGCAGCGGAAGTCGGGACGCTAAAGATAGTTTGCAGGAAACTAATCTTGATGATGTATTTACTCGCTGCCGACCATAAGCAGCTCAACTTTCCCGTGCTCCGGCTACTGCTTACGACTAACGCCGTGTGTACGTTCGCCGTTCTTAGAAGATACGGCATGTGGCAGCATCGGCGCTCATCAGAGAACACTGTTTCGTGTCATGCCGGAACGAGATAGTTTTGCTGACGTGTTCGTGCAGGCCCAGACAAACCGACTTCGTGTTAAAGCTTTAAAGCAGCATCGCGGCTGCTCGCCGATGCATGTGTTGCTACTGAGCTCCTAATTCAAACCAGTGATTGAAAGCTCAAACTAAATAAAAACACGTACGCAGGGGAGACGACACGTAAATAGCACTAATGCTCGCCATGCTTGTGTGTCGTCTCTTTTCGTATGTGTTTTTTAACACGAAAGTATTTTAAGCCGTGGTCCACAAAGATATTATTCATATCCTTTTCCGTCACGGATTTGACATCGCTGAAATAAACACGAAGAGATAGCCACGAAGAAAAAATTTCGCTGATTTGGATGACGTGGGAGTCGAACCCACGGCCTCTCAGTCCGCGACTATGGGAGTTGGGCGCTTTACCCACCACGCCACCGACTTTTTTTTTGTTGTCCTAGCCACCAATGCTAATGCACGACCCTTTGCAAACGCACCTTAAACCTTTCACAGTGACCTTGGTGGCGTGGGGCGGTGTCGTCGTCTTGGAGAGTTGAAGTGAAGTACTGCATCATGGCACTAGCGAGCGCCGACAGGACGCGCTCCGGACGCGCTTCGGTCGACAAGACGCGCATCGAGGCGCTAGGACACCTGGATGCCAGTGTTCCTTCGTTCAACGCTGGCATCGAGGGGTCCTACTCAGCGCCGCGGAGGCTGGCTCCCTCACGTCCACTCCATTTCGTTTCTATACAGCTTGAGTGAGTGCTTTCTTGCAGTCAGATATGCCAGCGGGCAGCGGGACGCCTTCGCGAGTTCGCGGCTAAAGCTACAAGCTGTGCTTTTCGCGTTCCTGAAGCGCTGTGTGGTAGTAGTATCCTCGGCAGCGAGGGGCTGTGGGGTTTCACACAATAAAATGGTTTCCGGCCCACATGGGGGCCAACCAACATCCCGATGTTCCCAAAGCCAATGAGTCTGCCCATATGCGCGACGTATCGCTCACCGCAACGGTCCCGGCGGATTCGCAGGCGGAGACGTCGCAATGTACAGGGACTCGCTACTCACTTTCCACGAGGTCACGGCGCACTATCGTCTCTCTAAGGAGGGCTTTTCCACTTCCTCATCCTAAACTCACTCGACCGCAACCATCGGCCTTCAGGATGCACAAACGGGATCTTTCCCATCGAGTGGCAGATCTAGTCTTTTTCTCGTCCAATATCGAACCGCATTTCCGGACCACGGAGAGGCGTACTGCTCAATGGCTCATATGCTCTGGCAATGCCCTGTGTTACGTGAAACACAGTTCAACAAAGAAGAGGACTGGGAGGAAGCCCTTAACAGCGGCGACCTCTCGGTTCAACTTCCGGCTGTCCAGAGGGCCTGAGAGAGGGCGGAGGGCCATAGTCTTCGAGTCCCTGCGTGGGAGCGGCCCGCGACTGCTACGCTTCCCCCTAAAAGGGAGCGTCACGAAGTAGTTCCTCAGGACCTTAATAAAGTTCCCTGTCTGACTGCCTGTCTGGTAGTGTATGTATGAGCAGAAGTGTAGGTTACCCAATCACTGGAGAGCGCACACCTTGCCATTTCTCACCTCAAATGACTTTCCATGGGCGTATATCAAATACTAGTGATTATAGCCTTTTTGACGCTTTCTTTGCGCGGGATTCACCGAAAGCTGTGTCCGCGCTTATGTTAACTGCTTAAGGTGCCCCACAGCTTTAATCTCGATCATTACCTTTAGTCGTCGGGATGGAAATGTACCACCAGGCGTCAACGTAGGTGCGTCCTTATCAAATGGTGCTATAGCCGCCATACATGTAGCGGCCGTGCACCAGGGCACATCGTGCAAGCTCTCTCAATGTACAGTGAACATCGAACTACTTTTGTAAAGACAGGTTTCCCTTCTGTGCTACAGTTGAAACTCGCAATAACAAAATCGGCGGGGAAAGCACAATATTTCGCTCTTGCGGGAATTTCGTTGGCGCGAGAATGCGGCAGAAATGACATGGAAATTACAAAAAACACATTTTATTTCAAAAGTCAGTAAGATTGCTTTGGCGGGCCTTACCATGCAGCAATTTCATGCCTCTCGATCGGGAATCTCGTTTGCCACGGCACAAAGTTCGCCCCATGCGCTGGTCAGTGACGGCGGCACTGCGCTGTCACCAGTACCGTCATCAAGTGCGCCTACAGGCGAACCTTCTTCCGGCTCCGCTGGATCAGCGCAGAATCGCGGACAGCAAGCTGCACGCAACGCCGAATTCTTTGGCGATGTCCATACTTTTCCTGCCCTTTTCCACCTCACTGATGATTGCAGCCTTATCTTCCAGCGTGATGAACTTCCGCTTTTTCGTTGGAGGCGGCATCTTCGCAGGCAGCGAAAACGGACGAAGCAATCGCAACACACAGTTCACACTGCACCAAGCGACCAAGCAAACGCTCCACAAATAGCTCCACACACGCGACCATGTGCGCGCAAAGCCGACAAAGCGAAGCACAGAGCCAAGCCAACGAACGAAACTTCATGAGGAATGTGGATTTGGCTACGTAGTCCGCGATAACGAGCAGGTGTTTCGGCAAGCCATCATCTTCATCATTGTCGCCAGCTTTATGTTTTTTTGTAAACAATGATGGCGGCTGCTTCTCAAGTGCGCTGTAGCGATAGTTTTGCACAATTTAAGTGGAGCATGAATGCATTTCAGCAGTTTTCGAATGTAGTTAATGTTGCGAGAGTAGATTATTTGCACACTCGTCTTTCAAAAATTTCGTTAATGAGGGACTGCGGTATGAATATCTTTCGTAGTCTCGAGGTACGAAATGCATTGACTCCTATGGGCGTTCGCCGGTTCTCTAAAAATATTTCGTTGCGGTGAGGATTTCATTCCCTCGGGATTTCGTTATCGCGGGTTTCGACTGTATACCAATTCCTAGAATGCAGGGATCAACCACGATTTTTTTATTTGCACTGCAAAAATGAATGTAACTCTTTGATTCATTTATTACATTCCGATAGCAGGTATAAATGCTAAATGTGTAAATCACGCTCATCATCGATTCTCAGCGAGGGATCGTCCAGGAAAGCTTTTTTAGTTTGTTTTCGCTGGTAAATTTTCACAAGGCACCGGTAACTGGTTACATTGTTCGCGCGAATATTGTTTCATTTTACTTGTTATTCAAGCATTTCATACGGTATGGAATGTTTTCAGGATCTTGAAATTTGTGACTGTTTAAACTGAAAAATACCGTTCCGTGAAATGACTAGACCGTGAGTGCACTATTGTTATTTGCGCCCAGTTGACGTGACAAGTGTTGAGTCGGCATCGAAAATTGTACTGCAACGACCAGGAAATGTTGGAAGGATCACAAAATGCCAACCAATTGGCACTTACTTCCAAGAGCAATTAGAGCTTTTCGCGATCACTGTTCACGCGCTTTAGGTGCGTAAATTCTTTACATTTTAATTGCACAGTAAATATTCTATATATAATTTACGTCGGTGACCTCACAATTAAAATATTATTTTTGAAAAATAGACAAGGGGACAAAATTTTACTGACACTCACTTGTGCAATGCGTCAGAAGGTATGCTGGCACTAATTGAACACGCTCTGGAACTTGAATTTTCTTACCGTCGTCAGTGCGTTTAGTCGCGTCGCGCGCTATAGCATCCGCCCGACCATCCTACATAAAAGGCGAGATATCAGCACTCTCGCGAGAGTGCTTATACCTAGCGCATGGGCGATCTTTCTTCTGCGTATGTGTTGTTCGCCAAGGAAACAAGGAAGGCGCGGGCTGTTCGAAGTAGAGAGTACGGGATGAACCAAGAGTGGATGAGTTCCCAGGTTGTATACCAATGCCTTCTCCTTTTGTCCATGGTACCTCTTCACCCTCCCCCCCACCCTTACCTTGTGCAATTGTACGTGAGAAATTCGTCAGCCATGCTTTGTGTCTACGTGAAGGAAACACGATGGACCATGCTAGACAATGCACAGAATGCGAAGCAAAACGGAAAAGCGATCTAGTTGGTACTGATTCATAATGGTGTAATAGTAGCGCAAAAAAGACGAAGACAAGAAAGTGAACACCACAAGCGCTTTTTTTTTTTTTGAAGCTCGGGTGGGCAAAGTCGTCTCCGCGGAGATGCCAAGTGTACACTCGAGCCTTGCACGCACAAAAGGCCACAACGGGCGCCAAAGTAGCGGGATTAGCGAGGTCTAGATTAGGTAACACAGAAAAAGAGCTCGCGGAACTAGAAATAAAGTGAAGCAAAACGGAAAGGCGAGCTAGTTGGTACTGATTCATAAATGTTGTAATAGTAGCGCAAAAAAGACGAAGACAAGAAAGTGAACACCACAAGCGCTTTTTTTTTTTTTGAAGCTCGGGTGGGCAAAGTCGTCTCCGCGAAGATGCCAAGTGTACACTCGAGCCTTGCACGCACAAAAGGCCACAACGGGCGCCAAAGTAGCGGGATCAGCGAGGTCTAGATTAGGTAACACAGAAAAAGAGCTCGCGGAAAAATAAAGTGAAGCAAAACGGAAAGGCGAGCTAGTTGGTACTGATTCATAACTGTGTAATAGTAGCGCAAAAAAGACGAAGACAAGAAAGTGAACACCACAAGCGCTTTTTTTTTTTGAAGCTCGGGTGGGCAAAGTCGTCTCCGCGGAGATGCCAAGTGTACACTCGAGCCTTGCACGCACAAAAGGCCACAACGGGCGCCAAAGTAGCGGGATTAGCGAGGTCTAGATTAGGTAACACAGAAAAAGAGCTCGCGGAACTAGAAATAAAGTGAAGCAAAACGGAAAGGCGAGCTAGTTGGTACTGATTCATAACTGTGTAATAGTAGCGCAAAAAAGACGAAGACAAGAAAGTGAACACCACAAGCGCTTTTTTTTTTGAAGCTCGGGTGGGCAAAGTCGTCTCCGCGGAGATGCCAAGTGTACACTCGAGCCTTGCACGCACAAAAGGCCACAACGGGCGCCAAAGTAGCGGGATTAGCGAGGTCTAGATTAGGTAACACAGAAAAAGAGCTCGCGGAACTAGAAATAAAGTGAAGCAAAACGGAAAGGCGAGCTAGTTGGTACTGATTCATAACTGTGTAATAGTAGCGCAAAAAAGACGAAGACAAGAAAGTGAACACCACAAGCGCTTTTTTTTTAAGCTCGGGTGGGCAAAGTCGTCTCCGCGGAGATGCCAAGTGTACACTCGAGCCTTGCACGCACAAAAGGCCACAACGGGCGCCAAAGTAGCGGGATTAGCGAGGTCTAGAATAGGTAACACAGAAAAAGAGCTCGCGGAACTAGAAATAAAGTGAAGCAAAACGGAAAGGCGAGCTAGTTGGTACTGATTCATAACTGTGTAATAGTAGCGCAAAAAAGACGAAGACAAGAAGGTGAACACCACAAGCGCTTTTTTTTTTTGAAGCTCGGGTGGGCAAAGTCGTCTCCGCGGAGATGCCAAGTGTACACTCGAGCCTTGCACGCACAAAAGGCCACAATGGGCGCCAAAGTAGCGGGATTAGCGAGGTCTAGATTAGGTAACACAGAAAAAGAGCTCGCGGAACTAGAAATAAAGTGAAGCAAAACGGAAAGGCGAGCTAGTTGGTACTGATTCATAACTGTGTAATAGTAGCGCAAAAAAAGACGAAGACAAGAAAGTGAACACCACAAGCGCTTTTTTTTTTAAGCTCGGGTGGGCAAAGTCGTCTCCGCGGAGATGCCAAGTGTACACTCGAGCCTTGCACGCACAAAAGGCCACAACGGGCGCCAAAGTAGCGGGATTAGCGAGGTCTAGATTAGGTAACACAGAAAAAGAGCTCGCGGAACTAGAAATAAAGTGAAGCAAAACGGAAAGGCGAGCTAGTTGGTACTGATTCATAACTGTGTAATAGTAGCGCAAAAAAGACGAAGACAAGAAAGTGAACACCACAAGCGCTTTTTTTTTTAAGCTCGGGTGGGCAAAGTCGTCTCCGCGGAGATGCCAAGTGTACACTCGAGCCTTGCACGCACAAAAGGCCACAACGGGCGCCAAAGTAGCGGGATTAGCGAGGTCTAGATTAGGTAACACAGAAAAAGAGCTCGCGGAACTAGAAATAAAGTGAAGCAAAACGGAAAGGCGAGCTAGTTGGTACTGATTCATAACTGTGTAATAGTAGCGCAAAAAAGACGAAGACAAGAAAGTGAACACCACAAGCGCTTTTTTTTTTGAAGCTCGGGTGGGCAAAGTCGTCTCCGCGGAGATGCCAAGTGTACACTCGAGCCTTGCACGCACAAAAGGCCACAACGGGCGCCAAAGTAGCGGGATTAGCGAGGTCTAGATTAGGTAACACAGAAAAAGAGCTCGCGGAACTAGAAATAAAGTGAAGCAAAACGGAAAGGCGAGCTAGTTGGTACTGATTCATAACTGTGTAATAGTAGCGCAAAAAAGACGAAGACAAGAAAGTGAACACCACAAGCGCTTTTTTTTTTGAAGCTCGGGTGGGCAAAGTCGTCTCCGCGGAGATGCCAAGTGTACACTCGAGCCTTGCACGCACAAAAGGCCACAACGGGCGCCAAAGTAGCGGGATTAGCGAGGTCTAGATTAGGTAACACAGAAAAAGAGCTCGCGGAACTAGAAATAAAGTGAAGCAAAACGGAAAGGCGAGCTAGTTGGTACTGATTCATAACTGTGTAATAGTAGCGCAAAAAAGACGAAGACAAGAAAGTGAACACCACAAGCGCTTTTTTTTTTGAAGCTCGGGTGGGCAAAGTCGTCTCCGCGGAGATGCCAAGTGTACACTCGAGCCTTGCACGCACAAAAGGCCACAACGGGCGCCAAAGTAGCGGGATTAGCGAGGTCTAGATTAGGTAACACAGAAAAAGAGCTCGCGGAACTAGAAATAAAGTGAAGCAAAACGGAAAGGCGAGCTAGTTGGTACTGATTCATAACTGTGTAATAGTAGCGCAAAAAAGACGAAGACAAGAAAGTGAACACCACAAGCGCTTTTTTTTTTGAAGCTCGGGTGGGCAAAGTCGTCTCCGCGAAGATGCCAAGTGTACACTCGAGCCTTGCACGCACAAAAGGCCACAAAGGGCGCCAAAGTAGCGGGATTAGCGAGGTCTAGATTAGGTAACACAGAAAAAGAGCTCGCGGAACTAGAAATAAAGTGAAGCAAAACGGAAAGGCGAGCTAGTTGGTACTGATTCATAACTGTGTAATAGTAGCGCAAAAAAGACGAAGACAAGAAAGTGAACACCACAAGCGCTTTTTTTTTTAAGCTCGGGTGGGCAAAGTCGTCTCCGCGGAGATGCCAAGTGTACACTCGAGCCTTGCACGCACAAAAGGCCACAAAGGGCGCCAAAGTAGCGGGATTAGCGAGGTCTAGATTAGGTAACACAGAAAAAGAGCTCGCGGAACTAGAAATAAAGTGAAGCAAAACGGAAAGGCGAGCTAGTTGGTACTGATTCATAACTGTGTAATAGTAGCGCAAAAAAGACGAAGACAAGAAAGTGAACACCACAAGCGCTTTTTTTTTTGAAGCTCGGGTGGGCAAAGTCGTCTCCGCGGAGATGCCAAGTGTACACTCGAGCCTTGCACGCACAAAAGGCCACAACGGGCGCCAAAGTAGCGGGATTAGCGAGGTCTAGATTAGGTAACACAGAAAAAGAGCTCGCGGAACTAGAAATAAAGTGAAGCAAAACGGAAAGGCGAGCTAGTTGGTACTGATTCATAACTGTGTAATAGTAGCGCAAAAAAGACGAAGACAAGAAAGTGAACACCACAAGCGCTTTTTTTTTTGAAGCTCGGGTGGGCAAAGTCGTCTCCGCGGAGATGCCAAGTGTACACTCGAGCCTTGCACGCACAAAAGGCCACAACGGGCGCCAAAGTAGCGGGATTAGCGAGGTCTAGATTAGGTAACACAGAAAAAGAGCTCGCGGAACTAGAAATAAAGTGAAGCAAAACGGAAAGGCGAGCTAGTTGGTACTGATTCATAACTGTGTAATAGTAGCGCAAAAAAGACGAAGACAAGAAAGTGAACACCACAAGCGCTTTTTTTTTTGAAGCTCGGGTGGGCAAAGTCGTCTCCGCGGAGATGCCAAGTGTACACTCGAGCCTTGCACGCACAAAAGGCCACAAAGGGCGCCAAAGTAGCGGGATTAGCGAGGTCTAGATTAGGTAACACAGAAAAAGAGCTCGCGGAACTAGAAATAAAGTGAAGCAAAACGGAAAGGCGAGCTAGTTGGTACTGATTCATAACTGTGTAATAGTAGCGCAAAAAAGACGAAGACAAGAAAGTGAACACCACAAGCGCTTTTTTTTTTGAAGCTCGGGTGGGCAAAGTCGTCTCCGCGGAGATGCCAAGTGTACACTCGAGCCTTGCACGCACAAAAGGCCACAAAGGGCGCCAAAGTAGCGGGATTAGCGAGGTCTAGATTAGGTAACACAGAAAAAGAGCTCGCGGAACTAGAAATAAAGTGAAGCAAAACGGAAAGGCGAGCTAGTTGGTACTGATTCATAACTGTGTAATAGTAGCGCAAAAAAGACGAAGACAAGAAAGTGAACACCACAAGCGCTTTTTTTTTTTGAAGCTCGGGTGGGCAAAGTCGTCTCCGCGAAGATGCCAAGTGTACACTCGAGCCTTGCACGCACAAAAGGCCACAAAGGGCGCCAAAGTAGCGGGATTAGCGAGGTCTAGATTAGGTAACACAGAAAAAGAGCTCGCGGAACTAGAAATAAAGTGAAGCAAAACGGAAAGGCGAGCTAGTTGGTACTGATTCATAACTGTGTAATAGTAGCGCAAAAAAGACGAAGACAAGAAAGTGAACACCACAAGCGCTTTTTTTTTTTAAGCTCGGGTGGGCAAAGTCGTCTCCGCGGAGATGCCAAGTGTACACTCGAGCCTTGCACGCACAAAAGGCCACAACGGGCGCCAAAGTAGCGGGATTAGCGAGGTCTAGATTAGGTAACACAGAAAAAGAGCTCGCGGAACTAGAAATAAAGTGAAGCAAAACGGAAAGGCGAGCTAGTTGGTACTGATTCATAACTGTGTAATAGTAGCGCAAAAAAGACGAAGACAAGAAAGTGAACACCACAAGCGCTTTTTTTTTTGAAGCTCGGGTGGGCAAAGTCGTCTCCGCGGAGATGCCAAGTGTACACTCGAGCCTTGCACGCACAAAAGGCCACAACGGGCGCCAAAGTAGCGGGATTAGCGAGGTCTAGATTAGGTAACACAGAAAAAGAGCTCGCGGAACTAGAAATAAAGTGAAGCAAAACGGAAAGGCGAGCTAGTTGGTACTGATTCATAACTGTGTAATAGTAGCGCAAAAAAGACGAAGACAAGAAAGTGAACACCACAAGCGCTTTTTTTTTTTGAAGCTCGGGTGGGCAAAGTCGTCTCCGCGGAGATGCCAAGTGTACACTCGAGCCTTGCACGCACAAAAGGCCACAACGGGCGCCAAAGTAGCGGGATTAGCGAGGTCTAGATTAGGTAACACAGAAAAAGAGCTCGCGGAACTAGAAATAAAGTGAAGCAAAACGGAAAGGCGAGCTAGTTGGTACTGATTCATAACTGTGTAATAGTAGCGCAAAAAAGACGAAGACAAGAAAGTGAACACCACAAGCGCTTTTTTTTTTTGAAGCTCGGGTGGGCAAAGTCGTCTCCGCGGAGATGCCAAGTGTACACTCGAGCCTTGCACGCACAAAAGGCCACAACGGGCGCCAAAGTAGCGGGATTAGCGAGGTCTAGATTAGGTAACACAGAAAAAGAGCTCGCGGAACTAGAAATAAAGTGAAGCAAAACGGAAAGGCGAGCTAGTTGGTACTGATTCATAACTGTGTAATAGTAGCGCAAAAAAGACGAAGACAAGAAAGTGAACACCACAAGCGCTTTTTTTTTTTGAAGCTCGGGTTGGCAAAGTCGTCTCCGCGGAGATGCCAAGTGTACACTCGAGCCTTGCACGCACAAAAGGCCACAACGGGCGCCAAAGTAGCGGGATTAGCGAGGTCTAGATTAGGTAACACAGAAAAAGAGCTCGCGGAACTAGAAATAAAGTGAAGCAAAACGGAAAGGCGAGCTAGTTGGTACTGATTCATAACTGTGTAATAGTAGCGCAAAAAAAGACGAATTGACAAGAAAGTGAACACCACAAGCGCTTGTGGTGTTCACTTTCTTGTCTTCGTCTTTTTTTGGGCTACTATTACACCACAGAATGCGATTGAGCTTTTCACCAATATCAGCAGCAGCCCGCTGTTACTTTTTAAACAAATGAAGTGACACTCTAATAATGCCTAATAATTATCGCTATTCTCTGTTTTGCAGCTGTCCTGTGCCGCGCAGATTATGGCCCACTAAGTCTTCAGCGCCTCACCAAACCAGTCACCGAGCTTCAAGAAAGGTTGCAAGAAAGGGGTGACATCGCCGACATCCTTTCACCACGAGCTGGACAGCAGCTGCTGAACCAACTGAACGCAGACAGCCCGCCTTCACCGAATGAGGATAGTCTAAGGGAATCCGAATAGGAAAACGCCGCTTTCGTTACTGCCTTTGAAACACCTGGTCTACACATATGCTAATAATATTCGCAGTGCCTCTCTGTTAAATGCGCCTAATTATTTCACCGGGAGACTGCTCACTTTAATACGTTACCGTTAAAATATTCGTTTGACTCATAAGAAATAAATACGATGTTACTGTCCAACGAGCAGGTAGCCTCGACGACAGCCGACATGAACAGCGAGCTATGATAATTTAGCCAACACTAGCCGACATTTAATTCAGCCATTGTTAACTAAAAATAGTAAACATGGGTCAGTATAATCCAAACCTAGCGACTGCTGGTGGTATGCAAATAACACGGTGTGGTGATAATTGCGCTCATCGTCCACAAATAGCGAGGGGTTATGCTTGAACAAGCTCCACGCTTTTCGTACAATAGCGCGATCTACCCAAAACAGTAATTACTAAGCCTGTAACGTCTACAAATGGGCCGGGTGGTACATTAGGGAATCATTAATTGAAAAAACGACAGCGCAAGGGACGAGCCAAGTGTTTAGAGGAGTAGGCTTCAAGGCACCGAGAAGTTCTTGCCGTGCATCGTAATCATCTGTATTTCTTTTTCTTTTTGGCACGCAAAATCTCATCATTTAATTTAAGTAACTTTCGGAATGCGGCAAAAGAAATGTCACATGTTTAGGAGGAGGAAGAAGAAACGGCGACTGCACTCTTTCATTGATGCCTACGTTTTTTTTGTATATTCATTGCTATTATGTATTTATTTGTTCTTTTTTTGGCATCAGCATCCAATACTCAAAATATTAAAAAAATTTTTTTTTCGTAAGACGACTTCTTGGCCAATCCCCCAGAGTGGGTATGAGCCATGCAGTAGAGGATAACTACTACTACTGGTGCGGCCGCCCTAACATCGGCTCCGGCTATAGTGTACTAGAATAATTTATTCTAGTACACTATAGCTCCGGCTTTCGACAAATTTTCTAGAGTAGTTATTCCTGCGGAACCGGGTGATTTATGCTTAATCGGTGCGGCAAATCAGTATGACTCTGCTGCTACCGGATACTGGTCGGTGGAAGGACTTTTCGACGTTCTGTGGGTGTCTGAACGTTCGTTCACGCCGCGGTTCAGCTAAGGCTACCGCGGCGCGGCGACGTCGGTAGGCTTAGGCCTAGTCCCGCACATGTGGGGCTTGAACCCAGGACGGAAGTTGTGGAAGGAGAAGAGATTTCTCAAGAAAAGGGATGCGACCCGAGATGGGAGGTTTTATATGGCCACCGCCCCGGCAAGAGGAGGGAAGCATATTTGTCGGCTCAAGGCGGTGGAAATACACGCGGCAGACGGAGGGGCGGCGGCTGCACAACTGCAGCGCGCTACGCGATACTGCGCGTCACTGTCGCTTCGAGGCTCCCCCCACTCCCGTGGAATAGTTTTGTATCATTGTCCGACTGAGGGATGGCCTGAATGTAAACAAGATCAGTGGAATACGCTTTGAGCAAGCCTTGTCTCCGGCCGCAATCGAAGAGGACACAATGCGTCCCAATGGTGTTCAGAACATTTTTGTGGTGTGCACCCCGCACGAGAACAGACGCGTACGCCAGAGTGCAGCAATGTAGGCTCGGCGAAGGCACGCTTGGGGTGGCGGCATACCTGGCCGCAAATACGTGCAAAGGAATCATAAGAGGAGTCGACGTGCAAGTCAGGCAGGCTCAACTCAGAGCGAGAATCGTAAATCATCGCAACCCGGGTGCTTTGCAGGCCAGGCGGATCAAGAACACAACGGCGATGATGGTGCTTTCGATGGCATGAGGGTGCCCAACTACGTGGCATGCGGCGCAAGCATATTTCGCTGCGCGCTCTACCGACGCCACATGGAAGTCTGCTACGAGTGTGGAGAACTGGGACACCGGGCTGACGTGTGTCTCATCCCGGGAAGCAAGTGGTCCCGTACCTGCGGCAAACGATCTCAGACGGAAAATCACCGGTGCGATTCGAAGTGCACTTTTTCCGGTGGGCCGCACCGGAAGGCGGCCAAGAGTGCAGGGACAAATTTGATGTTCGATATATCCTAAGACGACGACGGAGGCGGAGGCGGTGACGCACCGAGCAGCTGCAGGGGGTTGAACGGTCACGTGACTCGACGAACGTCAGAACGGCGGGAGCGCAGCACCGAGAGAAGCCGCTCACGCACACCAGCGGCGCGGAGCGTGACGCTACAAGGAACCGCTTTCGATCCAGAGGGCGCTGGGTGTCTAGCGTTAGAAACCAGGAGGAGCCTACCTAAGCGGATCGTGTCAAAGTGAAGACGAATAAGGAGCAGCAGAGACCAAATGAGGTAACGCGGTCTGCTTCGCCAGATCATGGCAGTAGATCACATGTGCATGCATTGCTTAAGGAAGTTAATGATCTTAGAGAGGAGGTACGCCGCCTCAAAGCCACCAAGGAAAACCCCAAGCCTTGCGAAATAGAGGCCAGAAACCAGACGTAGTCAGATACCCCGCGTAGGTCTCACTAAAGCAAAGCGTAAGGCGCCCCTACATGAAGAGGAGAGCGACTTGGATGCATCTGAGGGAGAGGCTCAGCAAAGAAAGACGTTGGACTAACTACTCAGGATAAGTAGAGACAATCAGGAAAATGTAAAGATTTTGGTGCAAAGAACAACGGTACTAGAGGAAAAGGCCGCGATTAGGGCCAAAGCGAACGTCCGAGCGCAGAGCAAGACAACGAATCACTCCGAGGATGCCCCGGGTGCGGAGCAAGGCATGGCGATGTAGCATCATGGAGAGCGATCACAAAGAGCTCGTAATCTGACAGTGGAATTGCGTTAGTTTTCCCAGCGCAAGGCTCAGCTACGGCAATTTATGAAGGTTCAGGTGGAAACGCCGAAGATTTTGTTAATACTGGAGCATAGGTCGGCGAACTCACTCATGAGTCGACAATAATAATAATAATAAAAATTGGTGGGGATTAACGTCGCAAAACCGCCATATGATTATGACAGATGCCGTAGTGGAGAGCTCCGGAAATTACGACCACTTGGGGTTCTTTAACGTGCACCTAAGGACACGAGCCTCAAGCATTTTCGCCTCCGTAGAAAATGCGGCCGCCGCGACGGGGATTCGATCCCGCGAACTGGTCAGCAGTCAAGCACCTTAGCCACTACACCACCGTGGCGGGTGCTCATGAGTGTTCTCATTCAGACTGAAATCGAGCCATGAGTCGGAGTCTGAGTGAGTCCGGGTGAGTAATATTTTTTTGGGTTTGAGTCCGAGTGAGTCCGGTTGAGGATAATTTTGGTGAGTCAGGTTCTGACTGAGTCCTAAGCGCAAAATATATTTCTTGAGTGAGTCTGTGTGAGCTCCGCACTTTTTTGCCGAACTATCTACATGAGCCATTATGTGATGTTTCTAACCTCCCTGGCTTCAAAACTGTGTCGGTCAGAAACGAGCAAGGAAGAAGACTAGCCACGATGATCAGCAATAAGTTAGCCTTTATTGAGAACCAAATCCACTCCGGACGGGGTAAGATGCAGGCTCTTTTTGTGGTTATAACTTAGGCCACACAGGTGGCTGAAGCAGAGCTTCCTTCTACTTATTGTCTACAGCCGCCGTCGGACCAGAGTCAGACGTTTAACTGTAGGCTTAGGAAGGCGACGACGATAGCCAAGCACTCTCCACTGATAGTTGCCGCGGACTTTAACGCCACTCATAATGTATGGGTCTATGTCAGACAGACGGTAAAAGGAGATAATCTGATTAGGGACCTGGACGCTCTCGCGTTTACGGTAATCACGGAACCAGGGTTCCCCACTAGGCCGAGCACTTTGGTTGCTCGAGACGCAACGCCTGACATGGCATGTGTAAGGAACGTAGGCAACGTCACGTGGGCGAATAAGCAGGAGAACCTGGGCAGTGACCACTTGATAGCGGCGGTAACTTTAGAAGTCGACGCCAGACCGGCAAGGCTATTTAGAGTCACGGACTGGGATCAGTCTAGGACGATTAAGAAAGAGCGCACGAGCACATATTCCTCGTTCAGCGAGGCTATCGTCTCGCGAGAGAGGGCTACTAAGGAAGTACAAAAGAAAGCGGAAGTCCCAAGGATGGACCCGCATCTAGCGCACCTGTTGGAGGCCAAATCCTCGATTCTGACGAGGTGGAAAACACAACGACTAAACCGCAGGCTGAGAAAAAAGGTTGCGGGGCTTTATAGAGAGATACAAAGACATTGCGCGGAGCACAATAGGCTGCAATGGGACGAGGTATGTGCGGCAGTAGACGGGTCCGTGCTCACAGGACGGAAGTGCAACTTCTTAAAGCCACTTCTCGGTTGACGCGCAGTCTAAGGAGAATCAAAGGCAAACACTCAGTAAAGTCATCCAAAGGCACAAGCAGGCGGGACGTACTCAACAATCCTTTTTGAATGCGGTCGCCGATCGATACCTCCCTATATATCGAGTGCGCGACGGTGGAGGAGCTCAACGCGCCCTTCACAGCATGGGAGATCAAGGTGGTGCTGCGCAATTTACACAGCAGATTGGCTTCTAAAAGGATATTACGAAACTTTGACAATAAGGAATTGGAACTACTAACTAAGGAGGTCAACAGTGTATGAGAGGAAGGAGAAGTGCCCGACGGATGGAAGGCGGCCTCGGTAATATTCATCCCAAAACCTGGAAAACCTCTTGATTTGGACAACATGTGACCGATATCGCTAACCTCGTGCATAGGCAAGATAGCAGAACACGGAATATTGAACAGGATTTGCTGGTATATAGAGCGTAGGGACCTCTTCCGACATAATATGGTGGGTTTGCTAATGCTGAAGAAGGAAATCTTTGATAGTGGCACTCGGGACGTGAGGGGGATTCTAACCTGGGATCTCACTAAGGAGTTTGGCACAGTGTTCCATCGACACACACTGCAGGCCACGGTGGGCATAGGCCTTGGAGTCGACTTCCAGGCTTCTGTCAGGTCGTTTCTCATGGACAGAACCGCTACTGCTCAGGTGGAGCACATTCGGTTGAGCGAGTACAAATTGGGATCTCGGGGTACCCCCCAGGGTTCAGTTATTTCACTGCTGCTCGTCAATATAGCCATGAAGGGTGTTTCAGACAGGCTGGGAGGCCTCCTGGGCATAGGTCACGCACTTTACGCGGATGCCATTACGATTTGGTGTCCAGGGGGTTCCCTAGCGGAAATCGAGCAAGCTCTACAAGTGGCCTTGCACGAGACGGAGACCTACCTCGCGGACACGGGTATCAAGCATTCTCTGAGTAAGTCGGAGCTGTTACTTTACAGACCGGCAAGGCAGGGAGTTAGAAGTCTAACACCCCTAAACCAGCTGCCCGTGGCATTATATGCGATGGGCAGAAAATTCCTAGAGTCGACTCAGTGAAAATCCTAGGCCTGCTCATAGACATGATGGGCTGTAATGCCAGAACAATTACCCACGTTACAGCCAAGACAGAGAATATGCTGAAGATAATCGCTAGGGTGTCCAACCGAAAGAAGGGGTCAGGTAAGGACAACGTCCTTGGGATGTACCATGCGTTTCTCATGAGCCATATTAACTATGTGACGTCAGCTCTAATACGGACCGAAACAGAGAAGAGGAAGTTAAGTGCGCTCGTGCGCAAGAGCACCAAGAAAGTGCTAGGCTTGCCGATTTGCACGAGCTGCAACAGGCTAGATAGACGGGATAATAGAGGCCCAGGTCACTGCCCAGCTGGTTAGGCTATCGTCGACCAAAGACTGCAGGAGAATCCTTGACGAGGCTAGCATGACTCCTAGGATAATGGGGGAACGGCGGACAACACTGAGCCGGGAAACTAGGGCGACCTACATGGTGGGGCCCTTCCTGCGAAACCTACATCCACAGTATAGTGTACTAGAATAATTCTAGTAGACTATAATCCACAGTATAACGATGGTAGACGTAAAGCCCGTGCACGAGCCATCTTGAGGAGAGCTAAAGATGAGATGGACGCAGTACGGGAGATGCAGCGCAGTACGGGAACAGGAGAATGTTCGCGTTGTCGGTTATAGACGGGCGGGGAGTGCTTCTGCCCTCCGCCTCGGTAAGAGCGGCCACCCCGGATAAAGCGGAGCAAATCGCGTAGCGCTCGCCTTCTTTGACCCAGAGCGTTCCTACATTCACTCATTATGTTACAGCGCGAAAAGGACGAGAAAAACTTTCTAAGGCGCACATATGACAGGGCACAGCGCTGAGTCCTTTTTTAGATGCGAAGTGTCTTAAGGCCGAGCTCAATCCGGTGGTGGTGGTGTGCGGCGTGACCACCCTTAATGCGCATGCGCATACCCTCTGCACACACCTCCTCTCCACTCATCCTCTCCCCTTCCCCTCTCCACTTTCCCTCTCCCATTCCCCTCTCCCCTCCCCCTTTCCACTCTTCCTCTGAAACACGGGCTAGACATGCCAAAATTCTCTCCTGCGCAACGCCGCGATGAGCTCGAGCGCATGCGCGTCCCCTCCCCCTCTCTCCTCTCCTACGCTGCCCCCCTCTCGCCCGCCTGTCGACCGCGTTCCCCGCTCGCCCTGTGAGAATTAACGGCCAGGCTAGATGGAAGATACGACGCGCGTAGCGTCGCTCTTCGCGTTCCACGACGTGAGGTCGGTAGCATGCCCAACGAACGCCAACGGAACGCGATCGTGCAAGTGCTCCGGCTTCGCATCGCCTCATGGTCCCCTTTAGCGGGAGATGGAGGCAGTTTTTTCTCTTCCTTTTCGCGCTGTAACATAATGAATGAATACCAACTAGCCCGATTTACACCGACTCGAGGGAGGCAATCAGAGCTTTCGAATCGGGCAACCTCGCTCGAGAGGCTGCCTCCATTCTAGAGAAGAGGGCTTGTCCCGGCTCTCATGTTATCACTTGGTTCCCCGCACACATGGGGAAGAACGTTCTCGAGGGCTTCCCAAACCTCAACGAGCTGGCCCATCATCGTGAGCTAGAACTCACGCGCCGGGATGGTCTGGAGGCTCCGGAGGGGCAGGAAGGGATTGAGCAGAACGATCCACTTCGCACATTTAATGAAATCACCAAACATTAACAACTTGGCAGGAGAGTCCATCCTTTTCCTCACCCGAAGCTCAGCTGAGCTCAGTCAGCTCCTTTGAGAATGTTGCAGACGGGGTCTTTCCCGTCGCGGGGGTTCCTCAGAAAGATATTGGCCTCGAGGCCCACCCCTGGAAACGCCGGCGCCACCGTCGGCGTGACGTGCTTGGCAGGATCACGTGGTCTCAGCGGCCGCGTCGGCTGCTTGTGGAGCGCTGCCGCGTGCTTTGAAAACGAGTTTCAAGTACCACATGCGCTGCGCTCTGTTCAAATACGGAAGTTTTCTCGCGTGTTCTGCTCAATTGAAACCATTTTAATAGAGTGGCTGCCTCCGAAGGCGACGAACATGGGGCTCTACAACCGGTGCCGCTGTGCCGCCCTTACGCAAAGGAGCCCAGTGTCAGCCTGCACCGGTAAGCGCGGGACAAGAAACTGCGTGAAGCATGGGATGTGAAGCTAAGAACCGGCAAGTAGCCATCGGCTACGAGTCTTGTGTGCAACAAGCACTTCCGCGGCGAAGACTTTCGTTACTGCGTCGGGCCTGCGATGTTCGGTTAGTAGCAGGCAGCGCGCACTGAGACGATGGCTCGCGCGCGCTTCCCGCCGGCAAATGATGCTTATCTGCCACAGGATGGAAAAGGCGCTACCTTTTACCACGTGCGATACCATATCAGAACCCTCCCGTGCGACTTCTTGATCGTCGGCCCCGCGCTCAGCGTCCACAAAATCGGCTGCAGATGCGCAAGACATTGTTTAGATACGTTGAATTAAAAAATTCGCAGGGTCCCTTATGCATTCGCCAATGATGACTAGAAGGCGAAAGCCATCTTCTTGTCAGTCGATGTATTGATTCTCCCGCGCCCCCCTTCAGAAGCGTTGTGCACCTCACGCGGTTTTGCACGGCCTCCGTGACCGATCACGGAGGCAATGCAAAGCGACCATGTCGTGTGAATACGTCATGTGACGTCATATTGACGCTACATATTTTGGCGATCTGTGACGTCATGATGACGTCATGTAATAGCACCATCACCGATCACGGAGGGAATGCAAAGGGACCATGTCGTGTGAATACGTCATCATGTGACATCACGTTATGTCAAGTCATTGTGATGTCATAACGAAGTTACAAATTTAGGAGGTCTGTGACGTCATGATGACGTCATATGTTGACCTCATCACATGACGATTATTTTTTGCGTCACTTGTCTTGATGCCGCGACGGTCAATCTTCCCGTTTGTGAGACATCTGGCTTTCGCCTTTAAAGCTACGCGACGTCTTCCGGTGGACGTACATAGCGAGAGAGTCAAATGCTGCGGCTGTGTGCTGCATTTATGTTGGCAATAACATTTCTTCAGTGAAGCTTGCGTTCCCCTGACGGAAACACTCTGTCCCAAATTTACTTGTGTCACTCTCAAACTGACGTTGGGCCTCTCCAACCCCATGTATTTTCTTGGAGCCTCATTTATTTACGTGGGAAAGATGCCACCCTGTTGGCATTAAACACGACACTGCTGCCAAAATTGCTGGGGTACTCGTCAAATATTTACTATCTTGTTTTGCGGCTGCTGGTTGCTGCAATAACTTCTATTTGATTCACCGCTATTTCAAGTTCACGTGGGTCCTAGTTCATAGCCGACGTTTGCAGAACAAGTCCGGCGAACGTTACTGTATTTTCCTTCTTTTCCTTGACGTTACATGCTACTACATGCTCGGTCTCGTAGACTACTTCTCCTTCCACCGGCAATCTCGAAGTGGTGAAGGTTTGGTCTATGAATTTGTTGATGACAGAGATCGGCAAGTTCACTGGAATGCAAATGGAACGATAATTAAGGAGCATTAAAAAAAGGCGTCGCATTCGCTCACGTTTTGTATGAGCACCAAGAAAACGAATGCACTGAATAAAGAAACAGAAGCAGCGGCATTTGCCCGCTGAGAAGACCGATCAACACGCAGTGCGAGACAACTTGTCAAATGACATTGAAACGTACACGAATTTAGACCGAAAAAAAAAAACTGAATCGTCGGGACGGCACATCACAAAGTTTCCATACGCACCGAAGCCGTAGTTGTAACGAAATTGTTTTTGAACTGCTCTGACAGCGTCCTTGCAGCAATCGTTTGTGTACTCACAAATTATCATATTTGGCGGCCTAAAGTTCACAGCGCGGTGCCAAAACGCGCTCGTAGCAAAAGCGAAACCATCAGTACGAGCATACATGCCGACGCTCATACATGCAGAGGCACCGTCAGTCCTCGCGAACCCGTGCGATCGCTGGCTTGAGGCTTCTTTCTGTTATGCTCCGTTTGGTTATATAGGCAGTCTACTCTAACGAGATATTTCACACATTTTGCACTCAGCGAGTGACTACCTTTCACGCAAGAAGCCGGTTCAAGGGTCTCCAACGCGGTGACCGCGTGAAGCGCGTGCTCGATTTTCTGCAGAGAGACAGCGACTGTAGACTATCTTGTGCTTTCTGTTCGTCGAAAATTATTCTTTTTACAGGAAAGAACATATTTCTTTTCGAAAGTACCCGCAGAAATGTCCTGGAGGGCTTCCGCGAGGTGATTTTGTAGAGCGCCGACAGCAAAACCTATGGGGCGCGCGCCGGCGGCATCGTGCCTAGCACGCAATCGAGGCGCGCCCGATAGAGGGCGACTCCGTAACTCCTCGCCGCCAACACTCGAACGTTGACGCTGGTTGCCCGGACTGCAGTGAAACCGTTTGTTCTATGGCTCAGATGCTCTGGCGATGTCCCGCGTTTCCTAACAACCTTGTCTCCAGCGAATCCAAATGAGAGGAAATCATCTGAAGCACAGCACTCCGAAAGCAAGCCCAGGCTATCCAGATGGCCCAAGGGATGGCGGAGCGTCACGGCATTCTGTCCTCTACGTTGGCGGGGCCAGTGTTTACAACGGCCTCCCATAAGAGGACCCTGTCAGTAACCCCTCAGGATCAAATAAAGTTCGTTGTCTGTCTGTCTGCCTGTCTGTCTGTCTTTCACATTGTTACACCCTTTAGTAGCGGTAGATAGATACTGAAGCTTCAATCTAAGCAGAGGGCCATTACGCTCAAGAGAATACCACTCTCAACTACTTTCAGTACTCGAAGCGCGTACTGTAACTAATGGTTTATAAACTGAGCTGTTTATTTGCTCTCACGGTCTAAAAGACATTCAAGATGGGAGTGATCACTAATAGGAAAATTATGACAAGGTCTTCTCTGTACCAAGCTTTTTCTTCAGAGCAGTGATGACCGTGTGAAAACGAGAACTTACAGGGTATCTTATGCAGTCACCTAAGATGACTTGAAGGCGAAAGCCCTGTTATTTTTTTTCTGAGTCGATGTATTGATCCTGTCACGGCACCCTCAAAACGATGTCTGCATCTAACGTGGTCTTGCACTACCTCCAGGATCGAAGGCACCTCACCTGGTTTTGCACTGCCTCCGTGATTGGCCCACTTTTGACCAAGCACCGATGTCATGAGATGATGTGATCACGTCACGTTATGTCACGTGACGCCACAAATTTTGGCGATATGCTACGTCATGATGACGTCATATGGTGACGTCATCACGTGGTGGTTTTCGCATCACCCGTAGCCAACGCCGACGCTCACTTTTAGTTTTTATGAGACATTGAAGGATTTCGCCTTAATAAAGTGAATGAAGCATACGTAATGTAGGTACCGCATCCCGTGAGAATAATGGATGCACTCGCACAGTCTCTAACACAGAGTTTTGAAAAAAAATAGTATTTTAACTTAGTCACCCATCGATTTAGTGTTGAATATTGTATTGTTTTGCGCTTTTGAGCCCGATTAACAACCTTCCGCCGTTAACGAGTTATTTTCAGTGTGAAGAGGTTTATTGGTCGTTGAAAGACGTAATGGTCGTCAGCGGCAAGCAAGCGAGAAGAAGCGTCCAGAGGCACAGCGGCGATCCGAAACACGAGCCGAGCGAGCCGAGCGTTGGCGATGCTGCTGGATGGAGGCGCATCTTCTTCTTCACAATCGCCCCCGCTGAAAAAGGAGCCATCCTGGCGACCTAAGAAGTTTCAGGTAGAGGCTCATGGTACGGCTTGAGGCGGGAAACATGGACGATGTCACGTCCACGCCGGCGCATGTCATCCGATCGAGAAACTGGCTCGATAAGAAAATTAACTGGAGAGGTTTTCTCCAAGATGGTGTAAGGGCCCTCGTACCTTGGAACGAGCTTCGAGGAGAGTCCCGGAGTCTGGTATGGGACAGAGAGCCATACGAGAGACCCTGGGGCATAGCTAGGGTCTGGAAGTGAAGTGCTGCGGTTTTCTTTCTGTCGCTGCTGCTCTTGCGAGGTAAACGTGCGGGCGAGCTGGCGGCACTCTTCGGCTTGTCGAGCAGCTTCGGAGACAGGTGGACACTCGGAAGCATCAGGACGGTAGGGAAGTAGGGTGTCAATAGTATGTGAAGGCTCGCGTCCGTAAAGGAGAAAGAAAGGCGAAAATCCGGTAGTTGTTTGTATCGCGGTGTTGTATGCGAATGTTACATAAGGGAGAACACGGTCCCAGTTGGTATGGTCAGATGCGACGTACATCGAGAGCATATCACCCAGGGTGCGGTTAAACCGTTCCGTGAGCCCGTTAGTCTGCGGGTGGTATGCTGTGGTTGTCCGATGAATGACGTGGCATTCCGAGAGCAGAGCTTCGACGACCTCGGAGAGAAAAGCGCGGCCTCTGTCACTAAGGAGCTCTCGAGGGGCGCCATGTCGAAGGATAAAGTGACGTAAAATGAAAGAGGCGACATCCCGAGCGGTAGCACTAGGCAAAGCGGCAGTTTCGGCGTAGCGTGTCAGGTGGTCGACAGCCACGATAATCCACCGGTTGCCATCTGCGGTCATTGGAAGGGGACCGTAGAGGTCAACGCCGACGCGATCAAATGGCTTGGCAGGGCATGGAAGCGGCTGCAATGCGCCGGTCGCACGTAAAGGTGTCGATTTGCGTCGTTGGCAGTCAGGACAGCACTGCACGAATTTCCGCACAAAATTGTACATGCCGCGCCAGTAATAGCGATGGCGAAGGCGCTCGTATGTCTTGAACACCCCGGCATGGCCACATTGCGGATCGTCGTGAAGAGAGGCGCATACTTGTGATCGCAAGCTGCGTGGAATGACCAGTAGCCATCGGCGGCCATCGGCAGCGTAGTTGCGGCGATGGAGCAGTTGATCGCGGATGGTGAAATGGGAAGCTTGACGACGGAGGGATCGAGATACAGGAATGGTGGATGTTCCACATAGATAATCAAGAAGAGAAGCGATCCACGGGTCACGACGTTGTTCGGTGGCAATGGAGTCGAGATCGAGAGATGACAAGGGGTGGACGCATGTGGTTGCGCACGCTGGATCTGGCGGTAAAGGTGAGCGGGAGAGGGCGTCAGCGTCAGAGTGTTTGCGTCCGCAGCGGTATACGACGCGAATGTCGTACTCCTGGATGCGAAGTGCCCATCGCGCTAGGCGGCCAGAAGGGTCCTTCAACGTGGCGAGCCAGCAAAGCGCGTGGTGATCGGTTACTAGATCGAACGGGCGGCCGTATAAGTACGGCCGGAACTTTCCAAGCGCCCACACCAGAGCCAAACACTATTTTTCAGTCACGCTGTAATTCGTTTCGGCTTTCGTCAGCGTGCGACTAGCGTAGGCGACGACGTATTCGGAATAGCCGGGCTTTCGTTGAGCGAGGACAGCGCCAAGCCCGACCCCGCTGGCGTCTGTGTGTACTTCGGTAGGAGCCGTCGGATCGAAGTGACGAAGAATAGGTGGGGAAGTGAGCAGGCGGCGCAGTGTAGCGAAGGCTACGTCACATGCAGAGGACCAGGAGGAGAGGTTCACGTCGCCGCGAAGAAGCTGGGTTAACGGTGACATGATGGATGCAAAATTGCGAACAAAGCGCCGGAAATAGGAGCATAGACCTACAAAACTTCGAAGTTCCTTCATGGCCGTGGGCTTAGGGAATTCCGCGACTGCACGAAGTTTTGCAGGGTCAGGTAATACGCCCTGTTTGGACACGATGTGGCCTAAGATGACGAGCTCCCGGGCAGCGAAGCGGCATTTCTTGAGGTTAAGCTGAAGGCCCGCGTTGGTCAGACAAGTCAAAACGTGCCTGAGGCGACGGAGGTGTGTAGGGAAATCATGGGAGAAAACCACGACATCGTCGAGGTAACACAGGCACATAGACCACTTTAGACCACGTAGTGTATTATCCATAAGTCGTTCAAACGTAGCAGGCGCGTTACAAAGTCCAAAGGGCATGACGTTAAACTCGTATAGGCCATCAGGTGTAATAAACGCAGTCTTCTGGCGATCGGCTTCAGCCATAGGAACTTGCCAATAGCCAGACCGCAAGTCCAGTGACGAGAAGAATTCTGCTCCGTGAAGGGTGTCAATGGCGTCGTCAATGCGCGGCAAAGGATAGACGTCCTTGCGGGTTATCTTATTCAAACGACGGTAGTCCACGCAAAACCGGATAGATCCATCTTTCTTACGCACCAGTACGACAGGAGACGCCCAGGGACTGTGCGATGGTCGAATAACGTCTCTACGAAGCATGTCTTCGACTTGGTTGTTAATGACGCGGCGCTCTTCAGCGGAGACGCGGTATGGTCTTTGACGCAGCGGCTGGTGTAAACCGGTGTCGACGTAATGTTGTACTTGCGACGTGCGGCCCAGTTGAGGTTGCGACACATCGAAAGAATTCCGGAACTCGTGCAGAAGAGCAAGTAGGTCAGCGTGTTCGGCAGGGGTGAGGGTATCGGCGATGGCACTGGAAAATATATCACTGGATGACTCCCCGAGTGCCGACAGGGCATTTGGTGGGTCGCAGCAGTCATCCGGGACGTCAACCAAAGACGAAGAGTCGAGATCTTCCACGCGGCCGAGACATTCGCCTGCAAGCAGCGTGACAGGTGCAGAGAGCGGATTCAAGACGAATATATTGCTGCTGCCGGCGGCGATGTCAATCGTTGCGAAAGGTAGCGGCAGAGCTCTACGACTCGTGAAGACATCGGACGGCGTGAAAAAGACTGTAGCGTCGGTGTGGGCGTTGCAGGAAACAGGGACCAGTGCGAAAGTGCCAGGCGGAATGTCGGTATCCTCACGAACGAGCAGCTTGGGCGGCTGATGAAGAGCGTCAAGTAATGGGGCGTCACACAATGGGGAAAACTCAACTTCGGCGCGTGCGCAGTCGATGACGGCATTATGGCGGGATAGGAAGTCCCACCCGAGGATGACGTCATGCGAACAGGCAGAAAGGACAATGAACTCAACGATGTACAGATTGCCTTCAATGACCACTCTTGCAGTGCAGGCTGCGAGAGGCGTCACTTGCTGCGCGCTTGCGGTGTGGAGCGACAGTCCCGAAAGCGGCGTCGTTACCTTTCGTAATACACGGCAGAGATTAGCGGCTATGACAGAAACGGCGGCGCCGGTGTCCACAAGGGCAAAAGTACGAACACCTTCAACAGTTATGGCGACCACGTTGGTTGGGGAGGAGTGAGGGCTTGGACAGTTCGGAGATGGCGCAGTTCTTGCCTCTTGAACTGCGGCGTTTAGTTTTCCGGGTCGGAGGGTCCGGGCCGGCGACGCATGGGGGACGGCGATCGCCGCCGAGGAGATGGTGAGTGCTGCGGCTGGAAGTCAGGGCGGTGAGTAGGGGCATCGCGCGGTGATGGGCCAGGAACGTATTGGAGGAAGGGCTGGCTTCCGGCTTGCGACGACCGGGCACGGTCGCCGAAAGTTTGGGGGCGACGGCGGCAATAGCGGGCGACGTGTCCAGGAGTGTAGCAGGCGTAGCAAATCGGTCGATTATCAGGCGTCCTCCATGGATTGGCGATTGTCGGTGCTGCCCAAGTGGAAGGATAGACAGGCGGTTGCGTGGGCTGCGAGTGCGTAGTGTAAGGTGGTTGCGGAAGCCTACGCAGAACGTCAGCATACGTGAGGGGCGCGGCTACAGGCTGCACGGCTTGCGCATAGGCGACAGGAGCGGCCACAGGCTCCGATGCACGCGCGTGGTGAACAGGGCTGGATGGAGGCGGCTCGCGGCGCGCAAGGGGAACAGCGTGGGCAACCTCCTCCGAAATAACAGTGCGGAGCGGGGTGGGCAGACGGGTGGTAGGCTCGTGAGTAAAAGGCATTAAGGAAAGTTGGCGGGCAACTTCCTCGCGGACGAAGTCTCGAACCTGCTGAAGCAACGTCGAATGGTCAGGCATGGTGTCGAGACTGCACAGCGACTCGCCACCCCGTGGAGGCTGCCGAGTCAGAGCGCGCTGCTTCTTCAACTCGTCGTAGCTCTGACACAAGCTGACGACTTCTGAAACTGTGCCCGGATTCCTAGCCAAGAGCATTTGGAATGCGCCATCGTCAATGCCCTTCAGGATTTGTTTGATCCTGTCAGCTTCGGGCATGGTGTCGTTGACACGTCGACAAAGGTCGACGACGTCCTCAATATAGCTTGTGAAGCTTTCTCCAGTCTGCTGTGAGCGGACGCGCAAGCGTTGCTCTGCGCGCTGCTTGCGGACAGCTGGTCGACCGAATACTTCAGAGCAGGACGTCTTGAAGACGGTCCATGTGGGGATGTTCTGTTTGTGGTTGTTGTACCACAATTCGGCGACGCCAGTCAGATAAAATATGACGTAGCCTAGCTTGTCGGGGTCATCCCACTTATTATGCGCGCTCACCAGTTCGTAGTGGTCAAGCCAGTCTTCCACGTCGGTCTCATCTGCACCGCTGAAGACCTTTGGGTCCCGGAGCCGAGGAAGACCGGTGCAGGTGACGGACAGGGACGAAGGCGCCGGTGGGTTTGCGTGGTCAGTCATGATCGGCGGTAGCGTCCGGCTACGCAGCTCCAGGGTGTAGCGACGGGGATGAACAGCACCCTCCACCAAATGTGAAGAGGTTTATTGGTCGTTGAAAGACGTAATGGTCGTCAGCGGCAAGCAAGCGAGAAGAAGCGTCCAGAGGCACAGCGGCGATCCGAAACACGAGCCGAGCGAGCCGAGCGTTGGCGATGCTGCTGGATGGAGGCGCATCTTCTTCTTCACATCAGTAATGTTTCAAGGAGCGGAAAAGACTCAGGAGGAAAGAGTTGCGGCATTTCTCAGAAGGATGCATGTGGCAAGCTTTTACCTCGCTATGAAGCTTTGTTTTAAGCGCGTAGAACTTTAGGGGCCCAGCTTGTCGCCCGAACAACTTATGTGGCATGATCACGCTCACAATCGAATGCTCAATACAAGCCTAACACAAAGCTAGCAATCTCTCAGCCTCGTTAAATAATCGACCAAAGTCCAAAATACTATGATTAACAGAAATAACTAAGAAGAAATCGCAATAATTAGGTTAAAATAACTGAAGATATCGGAAACATGCGGCTGACACCCGAACCACGCAAGAGAGTGTGTCAGCGCCTCGCCGAGCGAGCGATGGGCGTTTCGCCGACGCCTTCGTTGCTACATCAGAGGAGGACACAACCTGACGGAACTCGCTTCACACGACACGTATCTCAACTGCCGTATGAAGCAGGAACTCGATAAAGCGCATTATACCTGATAATCGAAAATACGAAGTGGCTGACAACTTTATCGTTTACCTTACTAATATTGGCCTCAGCCTTGCTAGCAAGTTCCTTGCTCGTATACTGAACACAAATGCACCATCTACTGTAACCAATAATTTTCGTCTATGCGACGTAAGTGAGGATGACATCACGCAAGTTATTAACAAGTTACCAGGGAACAAGGCGGCTGGTTATGACGCCATATCATCAAGGATTTTCATGGAGAATATTGATGTTTTGTGTGGTCTGTTATACCACATCTTCAATCTTGTATCTACTTCTAAAACTTATCCTAATATACTTAAGACTGCGAAAGTGATACCAGTATAAAAATCTGGTGACCGGAACTTTCCGGACAGCTACGGACCAATATCTGTACTGAGTTGTATTAACGCTACACTTGAAAAAATTCCGCAGATGCTAAGTACCGTGGGAGTCATGTTATGCGAAGCATGCAGCGGGAAGGTGACTGTGGCCTAATTTTTTTACTGAGCGAAACGTTACAAAATGACGCTAAAGATTTGTATAAATTTTATACGCACACATATATGTTGAAGAGCCGCACATGTGTTATATAAACAGTTGTTTACAGTTGGGTAACGCTGCCAACGGCAACGTGGGTATTGCCAACACCAGAAGCGGTAAGCTGCTATGTAGTGCTTATACTTGTCCATTATGATAGAGAACGCACGCACGTTTCACGAAGCCGTGTGCATGTGTGGAAGTGGTTCTTGACAGTTCTTGAACAAGGTCATCATCACCATGATCAGTGAGCACCAGCAGTTGGTCATTACTTGTTCTCGGATCCGGTCGTGATCGCGGTGACGAGGGGTCCATGTGTACTGAAGTATGAGGTATAAATCGTGGATGCCTCGGTCATTTCGTCGACAAATTGACTGTCGATAGAGCCGGCGACATGTCGAAACCTGAAGTCACCCTTCGCGTTGGTGAGGTATAGGCCGTCGAGGCTGGTAGGCCTAAATCGTGCTGCGTAGACCAACATCAGCTTCTCGTATTCGTAGACTGCCCGGGCGTATGTGGCCTAGGTAGCCTAGTCTACAAAGCGGCTGTCAATCAATCTGTCATCATCCTCGGTCATCATGATGCCATCGCCCAGCCTCGTAAAAAATTAAGAAGACGCTGCGTCGTTCTGGCGGATTAAGTGCACTTTACGATGCGATGATATGAATATCATACGTAACTTTCGTTAATATATTTTCCGGGGTCGAGTAATGCTTCAATATAGCTTGCTGAATCATAGGAATACAAATGAAATCTTTATTAGACTGCTATAAAAGCGGAGCCAATGCTGCAACCACAGATTTTAATCTGATATGACGCCTGTATCGTAGAAGTACATACGTAGTGTTTATTGCTTTCTTGTAAAATTAGATAGCCAGCTTCACAACAGCCATCGACGTTGAACCGACATTACACCTGCACAGGCTATTTTTCCAAACAAGTTTACCGATCTGGCGTGGCTCTGTGGTAGAGTACCTGGTTGCCACGCGGAATGTTTGGGTTGGATTCCTGCTGGGATGCTAATTTTCATTATTTCCATTCGTCGGGTCAACGC
This sequence comes from Rhipicephalus sanguineus, assembly GCF_013339695.2. Taxonomy (NCBI): domain Eukaryota; kingdom Metazoa; phylum Arthropoda; class Arachnida; order Ixodida; family Ixodidae; genus Rhipicephalus; species Rhipicephalus sanguineus. The sequence continues at coordinate 32,610,324 of NC_051178.1, forward strand.
TGCCGATGTCGGTTTTTCTTAACGCTCTCGCATTTAAGTTACCAATGACTGTTCTCGCCGTTCCTTGGTAGAAATAAACTGTTAATCACCTGTGGCGCATACTCGTACACTGTGGCCCGTGGTAAGCGGGTATGCGCCACACGTGTCTAGAGGAAAGGGTTTGACGACGTACGCGACAGGACTTTCATGTCATTCATGTCATGACCCGACAGTCACGTTCGTCAAATCCTCTTACCCTCCCATGCCAATTTCGGTCTACACAAAGTTAAGGAGGCGATCATGAGAGCACCCAGACGTAGGCGGCTAGATAGATAGATAGATAGATAGATAGATAGATAGATAGATAGATAGATAGATAGATAGATAGATAGATAGAAATGCTCAAAGTGGCAAAAGTTCTCTAAGAAATGCTTGGCATTTAAAATTAATTTCGTCGCAACTAAAGACCTTCTTGTGTGAACGGGATGTACTTTGTCCCCAGCAGCATTGCTTTGTTGCCAAAGGTCCACTTCAACCGTTCTTTCGATGCTTCCGCAATACATCAGTTCCGCTGTACGTGAAAACAACGTAGTAATAGTAGTATTTTCAGACATTAGAAAGGCATTTGATGCTGTTAGTAACTCCATTTTACTGGAACCAGTGCATTCCTATGAAAATCAGCTAACTCACTTGATATGTTTTCCAGTTGTTTATCGGCGCGCAAACAAAAGGTAGTCATTGGTGACATCAATTCATCCTACAGTTATATTAAATGCGGGGTGCGAGAGGGCTCAGTTTTAGGCCCTACATTGTTCTCTCTCTATATATAAATGATGTCCCACGATCGCTACAGAGGTCAAGGGCGTTGCTGTACGCGGACGACACTGCTTTAGTTTTTTAAAGGACATTCCCTAGCAGCTCTACAAAATGACCTGATGACCGATCTGTCGAACACTTCGGAATGGTTTACCGAGGATCAGCTGACTATTAACTGTACTAAAACAAAAAACGTAGTGTTTCACTCTCGCAAGAAACACGTTGATACTGAATTTCTTAACCTGTCAATAAACAACGCTCCCATTCAACAAGTCCTTTCTTTTAAATACTTATAGGTCATTTATGATAAGAATTCACACTGGCATGAGCAAATACAGAGTGTATGAGCAAAGGTAGCCTACGTCTGCTATACTCTAATACAAGCTCACCGATATTTTCCACAAGCTATACTTCGTACACTCTATTTTTTTTTTCATTTTGTCACTGTCACGTAAGCTATTGCCTGGGATCATGGGGTTTCACGTAACAGGAGTTATTTAAAAACTCCTCAACGACAGCAAAAGCGAATATTAAGAATCATAAGCCAATGTGATCCACTAGATAATATTTTGAAATCACAACGCGTTCTTTCAATACCGATGTTGCGCGACTACAAAATTGCTGTTTCGATAAATATCACAAATAATAGAAACTCACCTTTGCCTGTTCATCTTTTTTTCCATTCCTATACGCAATACGCGGCATGCTTCGAACGGTAATTTCAATATGCTCATATGTCAGAACGTTTATTACGAAAGACTAATAGAATTTAAATGGAACCAAAATATGGAACATGGTCCCCCTTGAGGTTAAAACTACACATAATTTCAGTCCAGCAGGCAAGTCATTTCTTCTATCAGTTCAAGACATGCAAACCTGTGCGTTTGTTGGTAGAATTTGATTTTTGTTGTGTTCTTTTTAATAAATTTCCATGTAGAGCAAGCTATAAGTTACAAGCTAATAAGCATTTATGTATCACAAGAGCAAATGTATACGTGTATATTTATGCATTTATATCGCCCTTCTTTTTCCTCGTAGCTGCTCTGTAGATTTTTTGTTGCACTTTGCATTCCACCGACCACTAGCCACTTCAGGCTATCGGTCCAAATATTCGTTATATTTCAGTTTTCTCTTCATGAAAATAAAGTTCCATTGACTGATTGAGTGACTGATAGTGTAGCTCGCATACGTCGCACACCAAGTTTGCGAATCTCCCTAACAAGATTCCACTCCGTGCATCTTTACCTCAGACACTCACCGCACACGCTTACCTCAGACACTGACGTCGTCGGCGGTTTTGTAAACTGAGCAGTGGGAACTCTACGAACGGCAATCCCTGGGTGCCCGTGCTACGGATTTCCTGAGGTTTCACCGCAGTGGAGATGTATCTAGCGCAGGATTTAGAACTACACCAAGCTCTACACAAGCTTTTTTATAAAACAGTAGGCACACTAACATAACTTTCACCTTCTTGACTGACGCGTGTTCAAAGCAGGGATCGATTAACATGTAATCATTCGTATGTGCTGCTTATGAGTGGCGTTAATAGACTCACTTAACTAGCCAGCGAGGGCGTAGAGGGAGAGCATCAGCCTCGCATGCAAGATGTCCGCGGTACGAATCAGGGTGCGATACGATTCCTCACCAGATTTTGAAAAAATCCGCGTGATGGAAGAACTGCATAAAAAATACACCATCTGCTACTCAAGGGAATCATGAGGGGATGCGAAGCAGCATAGGGGGCGCACACCAAGTTTCCGTTACGTTCACTCGGCGTTTCCGTTAGTGTATGAGGTTTGTATTTGGTGTTTTTGTTATCATTACGTTGTGTTTGTGCGTTGCTTTCCGTTAGCGCCGAGTGAACGAGTGGCGCCCACGTTGACGTTACAACTCATCTGAACGGGAGCGAAGCGAGAGTGACGCAAGCCGACGGAGCGCACGCGCTTATATACACATGAAATGGGGGAGGGAGAGGAGAGAGTGGGTTACAGGCTGTATAGGGCCGCGGCGCGGCTGCATGACGTGGGAGCTGATATCCCATCAGTTCTAGAAATGCGAGAGGGCAGTTATTAGTAAAGTTCGCTGAACACAATAATTTACGAATATTGAGTTACTGTAAACGGTTGAGCGTAAGTGCACGTGGAGGAGCCCTAATGACGAAATTAAGAATGAAGTAGACTTCATGCTACGCACCCTGGAATCTTGCAGGATGTGGAAGTGTTTGGAAAGATACGATGCAGTGACCATAGCATGGTACGGTCTCGAATTCGCCTTATCTTGAGGAAAGAACGGCATAAACTGATGCTTGTGAGCGGGTGACTGGTCTAAGACGAATGCCCATCTGCTTTACGTTCTCAGCCTTAGCCTAAACAGTCTGCAACATTGCAAACACGCACTAGTGTTTTCTATACGCTGCAATCGCCTAATCATGAATACGATTTCTACTTCGCACGTGTATTGAACTTTACGACCACTCACCTTTGCTGTTTTCATTTTTCCCAGCAGCTTACTAAGAAAACAAGAACAATTCTGAGATTTTGCGTGCCCATACTCTCACAATATTATGGGGCAAGCAGCAGTGGGACCGTAGCTTACCTCGTGTGGAAAAGAAATAAACGCAGCTAGCCAGAAAACGCAGACAGGAGGAAGCAGAAGTGAACACGTTCGATCATGGCGACTCGATGGCTTCTGGTTCAGTTTTTCAGTGCGCGCTAATGTCTTAGCATCTACATTTTTGTGCCAAAACCCAGTAAAAGCACTGCACTGTCGCTTCGCGTCGCGGGCGGTGCGGAATCAACTGATCGTGGATGCGAGGATCGAGATTGGTACAACTAAATCCAGCAGCGGTATTCTCTCACTGGACCGACTCAAAGGCAAGCGATCTGCACGACGTGCGCAGAACAAAACTTCAGCCAGCAGCGGTATTCTACCATTGGTCCGACTAAAAGGCAAGTGATGTGCACGAAGTGCGCAGACCAGTAAGGTAATACAGGCAGCACGACTCTTGCTCGACTCTGCTTAGGTCAACATCGCCAAGCTCGCGGCTGTCAAGGAATGACTCTGCTAGTAACGACGAGCTCTCGACAATCAACACGATGAGTAGTATATTCCTTTAGCGGTTCAGCGATCCGTGAAAATCCTTTGACGAACCGCCTGTAATAGGCACACAAGCCCAGAAATCGGCATACACCTTTCTTGTCGGTGGGCGGCGGGAAGGCAGCGATGGCAGCTGTTTTCCGTGAGTCGGGGTGAACTCCAGACTCGCTAATCACGTGGCCCACGAAGAAGAGCTCCTCGTACGCGAAGCGGCACTTTTCTGGCTTCAGGGTGAGTCCAGAGGTCTTGATTGCTTGAAGTACAGTCTCAAGGCGTCGGAGCTGCTTGTTGAAGGTTGAAGCAAACACAACGACATCGTCCAAGTACACGAAGCAAGTTCGCCACTTCAAGCCTGCCAGTACTGTATCCATACGCGATGGAAAGTCGCAGACGCCGAGCAAAGACCGAAGGGCATGACCTTGAACTCGAAGAGGCCGTCGGTTGTTATAAAGGCAGTCTTCTCTCGGTCTCTCTCGTCGACTTCGATTTGCCAGTAGCCGGTCTTGAGGTCCATAGAAGAAAAGTACTTCGCGTTGTGGAGTCGATCCAAGGCGTCGTCTATACGTGGGAGAGGATACATGTCCTTCTTTGTGATTTTGTTCAGGTGACGATAATCGACGCAGAAACGTACGTTCCATCCTTCTTCTTCACTAACACCACGGGTGATGCCCACGGACTCTTGGACGGCTGGATGATGTCGTCGCGTAGCATTTATTCGACTTGCTCCTTTACGGCCTCGCGTTCTCGCGTCGAAACTCTGTACGGGCTCTGACGGAGTGGTCTGGCACTTTCCTCTGTAATGATGCGGTGTTTTGCAACTGGGGTCTGCCGAATTCTTGACGACGACGAAAAGCAGTCCTTGTATTGCAAGAGCAGGGTTTTGAGCTGTTCTTGCTTATGCTTCGGAAGGCTAGGATTGACTTCAAAAGCTGGTTGAGGAGCTTGGTTCGGTGTGCATTCGGAAGAATCGGCGAGGGCGAAAGCACTGGTGGCTTGCACAATTTCATCGATGTAGGCAACCGTCGTGCCTTTGTTCATGTGCTTATACTCGTCGCTGAAATTTGTGAGCATTACTGTTGCTTTTGTCCCCGCAACTGCGCTATTCCTCTTGCGACGCAAATCTCGCAGTTAATCAACTGGTACTGGTCGCCTTCAACGACGCCTTCCAAGTCTGCTACTTTCTGAGTGCCGACGGAAATGATGACGTGGAGCGAGGAAGAATGGTGACCTGGTCTTCCAGCACATTCAAGGCGTGCTTCCCTAACGGCGTATACGGCGGTAATGCTTTTTCTGTAGACAGTGCTATCGACTTGGATCTCAGGTCGATGACTGCACCATGAAGGCCTAAGGAGTCTATACCGAGAATGACATCTCTGGAGCAATGTTGTGGGACTCCGAAGCTTGCGGGATAAATTCGGTTGTTAATGGAGACCCTCGCTGTGCAGATTCCTGCCGGCGTTACTAGGTGACCACCTGCTGTTCGGATTTCGGGGCCTTCCCGGGTGGTCTTGACTTTCTTCAACTTCGTGGCGAACGGTCCACTGATGACAGAATAGTCGGCTCCGGTGTCGACGAAAGCTGTGACGCTGTGGCCGTCGATAAGAACGCCGAGGTCGCTAGTTCATCGTCTTGCGTTGCGGTTAAGTCATGGCGTCGGATCACGGCTTCGTCGATTTGTGCCGCTGTTTCGACGACGCGTCGTCAGGTTTTCTTCGGGCTGCAAGGTTTCGTCGTGAGGGCTCCGTCCAGTTTGCGCCCTGTTATTAGGGCATCGTCGCAGCGTTGTCGTCGGCGGAGGAGGATATCTTCAGTAGTTCGTCGTACGGCAACCACACCTCCATCGGTTACTGCCTTTAGTTTTCCGGATACGGGCTAGGTGACCGGCCCCGCGTTGAGCCAGTGTATGGCCGGCGTTGGGGAGAGACGTAGCGGCCTGGTGATGGCGATCGGGAAGGTCCTCGGGAAGTCCATTGCGCTCCTGCGAGATAGTCGGCGACGTCACGTGGCCGTTCACCTCGTTCTGGACATGGCGCGTTGATGGCAAATCCACGCAGGCCCATCTCACGGTAGCGGCAGCGGCGGTAGGTGTGACCAGTCTCTCTGCAGTGGTAGCAGAGTGGGTGGTGGTCGGGTGGGCGCCAAATGTCGGTCTTCCTCGGGGTGTAGCGCTGGCCGACAGCTGGGCGGTATGGCGTCGGTGGCGGCGGTGCGGTGCCTTCACGTGGGCGCGGAGGGGGAGCGTTACGACGCGCTGCAGCAGCGTAGCTTATAGATTCCGGATGAGGCTGCGGTGGTTCGGGAATTCTCAGCGATTGCCGGACTTCCTCGCGGACCATGTCGGCGTTCGAATCCGCCTGATGCTGCGCCGAAGGTAACAGCTTGCGCACCTGCTCCCGCACGATCGCTCTAATCGTTTTAATGCGGGATCTGCTTATCCAAAAAAATCACAGCATATCCACGGAGTGAATGATGATGAGTGGGCGAAGCTGCGGAGGTTCATCGGTAAACCGTGACTCTTCTGTGAATTCTGCCCAGTACATCATCACCGACGTGAGATCGGGCGCGTTTATACTAAAGGTTCGATGAGTTATGACGACTTGCAGCTCACTTTAATTTTACATGTACGCTGTGAATTTTCATTGTTTAGAAAACCATTGCTTTAGAAAACATCTGGCGTCTCTCGTTAAGCAGCTGGCGTCTTTTCGTTTTGCTTTAAAAACATCTGGCGTTCTTTCGTTTTGCTTTTACAAAACATCTGGCGTCTTTCGTTGGTTTATTTCATCAATCAACGGCGTTTTGAACAAAATTTTTATTGTTTAATCACGCACAGGAGAAATCTCACCAGGCACTACCTTGGAGGTAAACAATGGCTGCTAATGGGAATGAGAGACAGAAGAAGTCGGCTTTTAGCTAACACT
>NC_051178.1:32948245-33128244 GCF_013339695.2 Rhipicephalus sanguineus
CATTCCCTTCCGCATATATCTGCCAGTCGCTGTATATCATCTTGACTGTCCGCAAATAAGACAATATCATCAGCATAAAATAGACCTGGAAGCTTCTGCTCAACCATCGTGCCGACCTGTTTGTGTGACAAATTAAATCCAATGTTGCTACCTTCTAGAGCTTTTTCCATCCTCACCATGTACAGCATGAATAACAGCGGGGACAAAGGACATCCCTGTCTCAGCCCCTTGCTAATTTCAACGCTGTCCTTGCTACTTATTCCTTCCCATTCTATACGAACTGTATTTTCTCGTATATTTCCCTCAAAAGCTGTATACAGTCGTCACCTATGCCCACTTCTTTCAGTATATCCACAAAATTTCCTGATTAACGTTGTCATACGCCCCGGTAATATCTAGATAAGCTACGTATAAGGGCCTGTTTTCTATTTTTGATATTTCTATACACTGGGTAAGAGCAAACAGCTTATCGTCTAACCGCCTGTCGATTCGAAATCCATTCTGAAGTTCTCCCAAAATATCATTTTGTTCTACCCACGCTTCTATTTTTAATTTTACTGCCTGCATCGCCAACCTGTACAGCACTGATGTAATTGTTAGCGGTCTATACGAGCGAATGTTATCCTTTTCTCCCCTGCCTTTACAGATTAAGTTCATTCTACTTTTTCTCCAACTGTCTGGTATTTCCCTCTCCTGTAAGCACTTTTCTACGGCTTTCAGCAGTGCTTCTTTAGTGTTATGTCCGAGTTCGTTAATGAGGCTGACGGGAACCCCATCTAAGCCCGGTGTAGTGCGCTTAGGAATTTTCCTTCGGCTTTCTTCCAATTGAAATTCTCTAGTACTACATCTTCGTCGGTTGCACTCCTTTGCGTACTTTTACTCACCGGGGGAATCCCTGGGCGACGTTTTTAAACGAATCGGCTGTTATCTTTCGGATGTAACCTAGCGCTTCATACCCTTCCAATTGATTTCCTCCTTCATCTACCATATTTTGTTGCATTGTGACAGACTTCATACCCAGCGCTTTTAGGTGGCTCCAAAATATCCTAGGCGCGGCCTTCTTCATTTCGCGAATCTCTGTTATCCAGCGTTCACTTTCACCTTTAATTTTTGCCTCCACTAATTTCTGCACAATGGATTTTTCCTTTAAATATATTTCCCATATTAGGTTGACTTCGTCCTGTGGCCACTTCTCCTTTTTTGCTTGTCTGTGCTCCCGTGATGCCTCACGTCGCTTCTCGATCGCCTCCCGGATTTCTTTGTCCCACCAACTTTTTGGCTTTCTCTTTCCTTTCCAACAAATAGTTTTCTTCTTTTTTTCCATTTATTTCGTGATTACATGTAGCAGCTCACTATACTTCCAGTCTTTGCCTGGTAGTTCGTCTACTTTTTCCTCGACTCTTGCGGCTATATTTGTTATTTGTTTGTCATTTAGATACAAGCTGCCAAATTTTGATTCTATGTTCTTATTTCAGTTTTATATCCCATTTGTAATATTATGCGTTTATGATCACTACCCAAGCTGTTAATGCCTTCCTCGTCTATTCTCATTTCTCTAAGTTTGTCATGTATTCCTTCTGTCATGAGACAATAATCAATGCTCGATTGCCTGTTTCCGACTTCCCACGTGATCTGCCCCTCACACTTCGGCCCCACGTTAACTATCTCAAGACTATGTTGCTCGCAGAGATCTACCAATAACTTGCCATTGGTGTCTGAATATCCGTCAAGGTCACGAATGTGAGCGTTCATGTCCCCTAGAAGGATTATTTCGGCATCATGACCAAATTCTTTAATATCGGTGCTTATGCATTTCACTATCTCCAGATTCTTTTCTCTGCAGTTATTCCCCGTCCACAAGTATGCTACACCTAGCCACGTTTTCTTTCCACCTACTGTGCCCGAAACCCACATGCGCTCTGAACACGTTTGTTTCACTCTATCCAATTTTGTTCTGCTATGGATTAGCATTCCAACACTCCCACCTCTCCTTTCTGATGTGATCCTGTTACATCCTTCCCAAATATAATTGTCAATATGTGGTGGCTCTTCCAAGTCTCTAAGGTGTGTTTCTGTAACCGCATAAACACCTATCTGTTCCTTGTTTAACTGTCCCTCAATCTCTAACCATTTTTCCTTTTTTCTGCCACCCTGCATGTTAATGTAACTAATTGCAACACGCGCCTTCTCCCTTCTTTTACCTTTTCTCTGGTTTTTCGCTATACTGCCTGTCAAAGAGTCCCCCTGGTTGTTTTCCTCATTACCAGCTACCCTGGGCACTGAAGGGCCCGCGTGCCCCCCAAAAAAGCTACTGTGCGTCCTGCCAGTAACAACCACCCTTCGGAAAAGCGCCGATAGCGGCCGTTCTGTTGCAGCGACGCCATTTTGAAACGCCGCAAAATGTACACAAAGAAAACAGCTTCAAAACAAGCCAAAGATGGCGGCGATCAGCCAGCTGCTGCGCCCGCAGCGTGCGCGGGAAGTTTGAACAAATTTTGCCTGTTGAGAAGCATTTTGCGGCTCCCGTGGCGTCTTAAAAAAGTTTTAACCCATTTCCCGGGCAAAATCGGCAATAATATTTTGAGGGCAGCTGCTTAGGAGTGCAAACATGCCTAAAATGCGTTTTTCTCAAAACTGATTTTCTGTCCATTTTTTACTATTCTAAGACCCGCGTCCCCCCTTAAAGGCTCTAAACACGGATGCACCTTTCCTCCAGTAACGCTGAGAATTGATAGCGATGCCGCCAGCCCTTTTCGCGATTTGTGAATGCTATCGTTGTTCTGCTTTCGCAGGAGTTCCTGTAACTATGCTTAACCACCTTTATTTATAGCTTTTCAACTATTTTTGATAATAACAAGCTCTTACAATGAGATGATGTGGCATTATACACCTTCCCTGTATTTGTACTGTGTTGTGTGCGCATGCGTCCAAGGTTGCCTACGCCTGTGTCATGGGTGGCTTGTCCCAGCGTCGCTACTCTCTAGATGCATGAGCCAAGCCAAAAACGTCACTACGCATATACACGGCCGCGCCCAGAGCCGTATATTCCTTCGGAGAGTTCGGCGGAGGGGCGGAGCCAACAACCATCCAAATTTAGCGGCGGCGCGGCGCTGTCCGCCATTTTGTGCCGCGGCACTGTAAGCTCGCGTTGGCGTGCGCCCGCAACGCTCCGTCTCTGGCGAACCCTTTCTTCAGCGAGTTAAGGGGCTGATATACTGCAGCGTAACGTCGACGCGCGCGCACGCTCGGCACAGTGACGCTACCCTAACAAACGTGCAGCACTCTATAGGCCAACGCGCGATGCGACTGACGCGCCCAGCGTCCGTCAACGCGCCCCGGCTGCAGCCGGCGCGAGATGCGACATGCTGCATTCCACGCCGGCGACGTTATCCAGACTTCACTGCGTCTGTGTCTCTATGTGAAGAAGGGACGCGTAGTGCGTCGCGCAAGTGGGAGTATAGAGTGCTCTGTTTTCGCGTCAACGTAACGTGACGAACCTAGCGTCGCCAACTCCGGCCGCCGCGGGCTGACGCGAACGCACGTCGGAGTATAACAGAGCCTTTAGAGCAGCCTACCGCGCTGCAAGCCCCCATTGCGACGTCCGTGCAGGTCCACGATGTTCCACGCAGCCGACACGTGCACGAACAGCAGCAAAGACACACCAGGTCGGTCACAGAGGAAGCATAAATGCCGACAGCGACGTCACGGGTACAGCATCACGAGAAACCTCGGCACGAAATGGCGTCGGCGGCGCGGAAGCGCGCTGTTGCCAGACTGGCGGCGAGATCAAAAGAGCGCCGAACTCTCCCAAAGGGAATATACGGCTCTGGCCGCGCCGAGTAGCAGCGCGTGTCATTTCTGAGATGACGTGTAGGTAGCAAAACAATGTCGCTCCAAAATCTTAGCGACCTGGAAACTGCGTGCCTGGTTGCATGAGCATGCTGAAAGTTGCTCAAGGTGTGCTGACGAGCATGGGATCATTACGTCACGTGAAGGCAGCGCCACTTAAATGCATACTACTAACGCAGGCCTATATGTACATTTTTATGGAGTACTACCTTTTAATATAAAGAAACAAACAATATTTCAATACTAACAAAAGAAATCAATGGTCACGTGGCCGGGTTCATCGGATTGTTCATGTTTTTACTGCCAGTACACACTGCCAATACATTCGCCAATGCCTGATAAGTGTACTGGAAGGCATTAAAGCTATTTCAGATATGGCTGTGGCAATTTGGCCGCTTGAGCGGAATAAAAAAAGCATGAATTCGTTTTTTTGTGTGGACGATTTCACGGTCCCTAGGGAGTCCGAAAAATTGGACGTTGACTGTAATTACCTCCAGGAAGTTCGAATACTTTGAATAGTCAAATTCCGGTGCGAATTGAATATAATAGCAGACACTATTAGAAAAATATTAGAAAGTTCGAATACACACACACCCCTAAAAATAACAGGAAATGCTGATTTGCCGTGTTTGGTAGTTTCTGGTTCCAAAGGTTATGTTTTCCCGCAATTGCCGGTAGCAATATTGCCGCAAACCTGGGAAAACGACGGCTGCGTGTTGTTGAAGATTGATAGCTGAAGCACCTCAACATTGCTTCTGCCAGCGCAATAAAAAAAACAAGGATGGTGTTGCTGTCAGCTGACACGCATGCCTGCGCAGAAGACGTGCTTAAGTGCAACGCAGCGCTGGCAAGTGGGCAGCATGTAGCATGCTCCTTGCAACGTCAGCAGGTCATTGTGTGACCGCTCACCGATTCTTTTGGGGGAAAAGAAAGACAATAAAAGCCACGCTGAAGAAATCTGCATTCTGGCTGAAAAACATGATCACTGAAGTTTTTGAACTCAGCTTTCAAAGTTGGTGTTGCAGGCAAGAACTGCACCAGCAGCATTAGCGCATAAATTGCGGGAACAACTGCCATATGAAGGTCTCCATACATTGAAAATTCCGACTGACTGTCCTTCATTGCTTTTCATACTTTTCCCAGAAAGAATGGGCAATCTGTTGCATCCTGACGCTCTGATGCTGCGAAACACAACTAAACCAAGGAGAGCGTAGGGGACATGACTTGTTGTTTTTGGCTGTTGTGTGTTAATTATGAGACAAATTGAAGAGAATTAAAGTGGACAAACAAGCACCTTTTCCATAGAAGAACCCCCAATCTTCGAACCATGTATGTTGGATTCATTTGGCTGTGTCTAACAAAGCAATGGGCCACTAAAAAAATCCCTTAGTGACCTGGGAGGAGCACATGGAATGCTGCCCGCATGTAACTGCTGTGTTGCAGGCAAGCACATTTCCGTAATAGGCGCTCCTCCTTTGAGCTGTACACGAGGTGTTCTATGGACCGCTTCTGCTCTCTTCTTTTTAACGCGATAGCATTAGAGAGCTCGTGTCGCAGAAATTCCAGTGTCGGCGACGGCGTCGCTTGTGAGCAAAAAATCGTTCGTGACCGAAAAATTGAGAAAGATGCAAATAAAATAAATAAAAATCTTCGGTCCCATTGAGGATCGAACCCAGGCTGTTTACGTGGCAAGCAGGTGTCCTACCACAAAGCCCCGATGTCACTTGCCACAGCTTCGGGAAAAAACACTACATAAATGCCATGCAGTGGAAGGAGTCTCCTTAACGCATTTAATGTTGCATGGCGGAAGCGCACAATCGCGCAAGGCGACGCTTAACTGCATCAACTGTTTCCGTGCGATTTTCGTGTGTGAAAAACTTTGAAGTACACAGGCATGTGAAGACCAACTCTTCACTCTCATCGGCTCTCGGACTTCTTGCCGTGTACCTTGTAAACTAAGCACAGCCTTGAGGGATTCTTCTTTATTTTGTTCGGCAGGTGTCACGACAAAAACGAGCCCATTCTGCGATTTGTAGGTGCATTGACGAGGCCATCCAAATACGTTTTTTGTGTGACGCCATGCTTCAAAAAAGCCAGTATAGTGCACCCATCGCTGCTAAAAACCATGCTAAAAACACACACACAAAATTACAAACAGCTCCAAAATGGACAACTATGTCCATCTAGCGGAAAACACATTAAACAAACAGCAAACATTATGGCCTCCGAGATGGCGGGTGTGCCGCGCGCCTGCCATTTCGGAGGCCATGCGACTACAGCAGAGCCTTTGCTCATCAATGAGTGCCGGCGGGACATTCATGTCAAGTAGTCGCTCTCATGTCAGGGTTGTCTTGGCGATGCTGATGCTTGGCCTCTGCTTCTTGAGCTCGAAGTTCTGCGTCATTTTGGCGTTGCTGACGCAGCGATCGGCTTCCCGCGCTCGTAGTTGGGGATCCATATCACGGCGCCGACGCTTCATTTCAGATTCCCTGGCTCTCAGAAAGGCATCTTCATTGCATTGTTGGCGTTTGACCTCCGCTTTCCTGGCCTGACCAAGTCGCGCACGCTCGCGCGCATGTCCGTGTGCGTGTGTGTAACCACCCACATTAATAAGTATGCACTTAGTGGCTGAAGTGCGCACTAAGGGTCGGATTTCGCTATCGCATTCAACTCTTAAAGGCTGTGGGAGAGCACGCGCGCCCATTTCCTTTCCTTAAGGCTGGCGCGATCGCGAACTGACGGTGGTAGCCGAGGGACCACTAGGAGAGGAGCACCGTCGCCCTTTCCTGCCGGACAACCCCTTCTTCCCCGTCACTCCGCGCGCCAATCCTCGCTTCCCGGCTCGCGGAAAAGGGAACTCGCCCTGCGAGGGAAACAACCCTCGTGGCGGGGAGGGAGACGGGAGGTGAATAAAACAACCGGGCAGACGAGCAGACGCTCTCTCGTGCCCTGCTGACCTGAGAAGTAACACCTCACCGCCCCGAGTTCCGCGAGCCGAACATCGACCGAAGGTGTAAGCCATACCCTTTGTTTTTCTACGAGAGCGGACTATCCCTCTACGCGACATTTACGCGTTATTGCTAACGTAGCAATAAAGTGTTGTTTGTTGTGCTAGCCTGTTGCCTTATTCGCCCGAACCCGTCGTAGCTGCGATGACGCGCGCTACGGGAAGGGGACGTTGACACGGTACGACTATTTGCGGCTGGGACCGGAGCTAGGCTTCTGCACCAGCCGTACATAGAGCGGACCCCCTCATCTGGCGCCCAACGTTAACGAATTTGGCAACGCGGCTAGTTTTGTGGACGCGAGCGACTACCGACGCTCCGTCAACGTAGGACAACGGGCATGTCTGAATTCCAGGATTTGTTCATGAAGGAAGGGAGATGATTTTCTAAGGGCTCGTTTATCTTTGTTAGACACAATATTAATGAGAACTAACAGACAATAACGCCAAGGAAAGTATAGGGGGTGTTATCTGTAGTATTTAGAACATAAATGTGAAGAAAGTAAAGTGGACGAAAAGATGACTTGCCGCTGCCAGCTCGTAAAAAGATCACGTGCTACGTGACGCCACCAGGCAAAAAAAAGAGTGTTCTACACTCGCCGCCATGGCTGCGATTGGCGCTGACTAACACTCCTACGTTTAAGTCAACATATATAACCCAAAAAGTGGACGGGAGGGTGACCGCCGCCGTAGCTCAGTGGTAGAGCATCGGACGCGTTATTCGAAGGTCGCAGGTTCGGTCCCTGCCGGCGGCAAGTCATCTTTTCGTCCACTTTACTTTCTTCACATTTATGTTCTAAATACTACAGATAACACCCCCTATACTTTCCTTGGCGTTATTGTCTGTTAGTTCTCATTAATATTGTGTCTAACAAAGATAAACGAGCCCTTAGAAAATCATCTCCCTTCCTTCATTCATAGCGAGGGTCTCGTCCTGGCAGACTTAATGCCTTCAGGTAGTATGCGAGGGATTATTGGGCAGCTGCCAGCTCGTAAAAAGATCACGTGCTACGTGACGCCACCAGGCAAAAAAAAAAGTGTTCTACACTCGCCGCCATGGCTGCGATTGGCGCTGACTAACACTCCTACGTTTAAATCAACATATATAACCCAAAAAGTGGACGGGAGGGTGACCGCCGCCGTAGCTCAGTGGTAGAGCATCGGACGCGTTATTCGAAGGTCGCAGGCTCGGTCCCTGCCGGCGGCAAGTCATCTTTTCGTCCACTTTACTTTCTTCACATTTATGTTCTAAATACTACAGATAACACCCCCTATACTTTCCTTGGCGTTATTGTCTGTTAGTTCTCATTAGGATTTGTTCATGTTGTCTGATGTCGCGTCGCAGAATGTCGATCCTATGGCTAACGCGGGGGCATTGTTTGGACTTTCCGACAGCGTAAATTTTGGTTGTGTCACGCGGGACAACCAAGGTGTTGCAGCGACCGCGTTAGGAGAGATTAGGCCTACGACGGAGAGCGCCACGCCGGGCACCCCGTCACCTCGCGACGCGAACAGCGAGATGCCGCCACATGTTGCTCCGGCACAAGCCGCAGATGTGGTCGCGTCTTCGGGCAATAGTGTGCCCTCGAGCGAGGTACTCTTACAGAATGCGCTGTCCGTTATGCAGAGCTTAGCCAGCGCGTTGCAAAACAGAGCGCAGCCTCCTTCGCAAAGTGCGGGACCACGTGTCAAGGTAGACATGCCTACCTACAGTGGCTACCACGACTGCAGGAGCGCGAATGAGTATCTCGACCGATTGCTCTACTATCAGCAGGCTATGGGGCTTCCCGACGCCGAACTTCTCGCGCGTGTGGTCCCGGTGTCGCTGACAGAGCAAGCGGCTCGATGGTTCCGACTGACCGGACATCGCGCCCGCACGCTAGAAGAGTTCCGCGAGAGCTTCCGCGACGAATTCCTTCCGGCGAATTACGAGTGGCGTTTGAGGAGGGAGTTGGAGCTACGCACCCAGCATCCGGACGAATCCTTGCTGGAGTACGTACGGGCGATGGACGAACTTTATCGCCTCGCTAACCCTCTCGCCACCAACGCGGAGAAAGTCGAGCGCGTTACACGGCAAGCGCACCCGACTTTTGCGGCGCACTTCAGGGGATGCAAGTTCGCAGACCTAGAGCTCGCCGCCGAAGCGAAGCGCATACAAGGGGACATCCTCGCGGCGCGAGCGTATCGCCCGCCTCCACCCGCAGCGCAGTCACTCGAGCCTCGCTGCGCGTGGAACGGCGGCGCGGTCGGTTCAGAGGCGTTTAGGGGTAACGCGTCAGCATCGTTCGCTGATGAGCACGTACCGCGCGGTTGGGAACTGTCAGACCGCGCTTTGGACCCCTACGCTTACGCGCTTCGTACGGCCCGTGCTGCGTCTGCACGTGACGTTCCGCGGCAGGAGCACGTGGTCGAGACGAGCCCAGACGAGCGGCGCAACGCGGAGCGAGGCCCGCCGGATCGTGGCGACGAGCGCCCGGCACGGCGTGGTTTCCGCGGTCCTTGCTACCGGTGCGGCGCACCGGGGCACATCGCCCGCGAATGCGGCCGCACGCCGGTTCAGGAGCGAACACGCGGTTCGGGAAACGGACGACGCCGCCGGTGAACCACGCCGGGCACCGCGCGGCGATCAGTAGTCCTACCGATGCGCTCGGATCACTAGCACCTACGGTCTGTCGCGCAGGTGATGCCGTAGACTCGCCCGCACCGTTAATCGAGTTAACAATAGCTCGAAAGAAGTTTGTAGCACTTTTGGATACTGGGGCAAGCGCTTCTTTATTTGGGGACGAGGTGTTGCACCATCTCTGCGAGAACAATATCCGCTTGAGACAAAGCAACACCACTTTCCGCCTTGCTTCGGGCACAGCGCAATCGAGCGGTGCGGCTAGACTTGTGATCCGCTGGGAAAGACGCGTGAGGCGACAACGCTTTGTCCATCTTCCCGGGTTGTCAATGCCTCTAATCCTGGGTCGAGACTTTCTCGCCAAGTCAGGGATTGTCATTGACATTGCAAGAGGAGGTTACCGAGAGCGCGACGGAGACGCGCTAAAGCTTTTCTCGAAAGCACCCGCATTGACAACGGCATGCCAATCGCAGGGAGCAGCGCGAGTGAGAGAGGAGGAAAGCGCGCAGAGTAAGCGAGTAACCCCGCCAGAACAGTGTGCCGCGGTACAGGGAAGGTCAGTGCACCCGCTTTTGGCAGATGCACACAGCATGCCAGAAAGGGAAAAGATGCAGCTGTCGTCGCTGTTGTACGAGTACGACGCGATTTTCACTGACCGCCCGGGCCGCACTACGCTGGTCAAGCACACAATCGACACGGGTGACGCACGACCTTGGAAATGCAATCCCCGACCGATTAGCTTGGCTAAGCGGAAAGCACTTGACGCCGCCTTGGACGAACTCATCGACACAGGCGTGGTCGAAAGGTCAAACAGCCCATGGGGTTTCCCGGTGGTTCTAGTTCCAAAGAAGGATGATACATATCGCCTTTGTGTAGACTACCGCAGGCTGAATGAGGTTACGAAGAAGGATGCATACCCTCTTCCATCCATTTCATCGTTAGTATCCAACCTAGGCGGGGCGAAGTACTTTACGACGCTCGATGCTAGTCGTGGATATTTTCAGGTCGAAATGGACGAGCGGGACAGAGAGAAGTCAGCTTTCACATGCCACAGGGGACTTTTTCAATTTAGGAGAATGTCTTTTGGCTTAGTGGGGGCTCCCGCTACTTATCAGAGGCTAATGGACCAAGTTCTGGGAGATGCAAAGTGGCAGCACGCCCTCGCATATCTAGACGACATAGTGGTTTACTCGAAAACGTTCGATGAGCACTTGCGCCACTTAAGAGACGTTCTAGAAAGGCTGAGGTCTGCGGGCATCACTCTGAACCCGAACAAAGCTCAGATAGCGGCGACCCGAATAACATTGTTGGGATTCACGCTTGACGAGGGTCGCATTTTGCCGAATAAGGGTAAGCTTGAAGCGATAGTCAGCTATCCGTCACCGAAAGACATCGGCGAGCTGAGGCGCTTTCTGGGGATGGCGAACTTCTATCGCCAATTCATTCCAGACTGCGCGGCAGTGCAGGCGCCTTTGACAAAGCTCTTGAGGAAAGGCGAGCGTTGGGCTTGGGGTCAAGAGCAGGAGGCCGCACTGCGTCGCCTCACTAAGTTGCTGGCTAACACGGCTGAACTGCAGCTACCCGATTTGAACAGGGAGTTTGTGATTCAAACAGACGCAAGCGACCTGGGGTTAGGAGCAATTTTGCTTCAGGAGCATGGAGGTGCCCTCAGACCGATTGCGTTCGCGAGCCGTTCGTTAACGCCGGCGGAGCGGAACTACTCGGTAACAGAGAAAGAGTGTCTCGCGATAGTTTTCGCTCTCCGTAAGTTTGACTATTACATCGACGGAGTGGCGTTTGTTATTGAGACAGACCACATGGCGCTCACGTGGTTGAGGCGCTTGAACGAACCAAGTGGCCGCCTGGCTCGTTGGGCATTGCTTCTGCAGCGTTACGACTTCACCGTACGCTACCGCAAGGGCAAGAACAATGCCGCGGCCGACGCACTATCGCGTGCTCCAGTCCGTCACGAGACTGACCCGGAACGGACTGAGAGCGAGACACTCGAAGTAGCGCTAACGGAAACAGTAGAACGAACGTCAGTTCAAGGCACAAGCGTGAACCACGTAGAGGCTGTTGTTAGCGCGGGGATTGTTTTCAGCAGAAGGGAGCTGTTAGAAGCTCAGCAGAAAGATCCGTTTTGTCGAAAGGTGTTCGACGGGCTCCGGGAGCCGGGTGGCGAGGCCACCGCGCACACGGGGACAGCTGGTATTGCTGTCGGTGCGGAGCGCTCGGCAACAGCTGGTAATGCTGTGAGCGCGCTGGATTCTTATCTGCTGGATTCTGATGGCGTCCTGCTGAGGTACATCCCATCCGACGATGACACAAGTGAGTCATTCAAGGTCGTTATACCGCGCAAGTTGAGAGGAGCACTGCTTCGCTACTTTCATGACTCGTGCATTGCTGGGCATGCGAGCGGCCCTAAGACTTATGCTAAGTTGTGTCGCCTCGCTACCTGGCCAGGCATGAAGCGGGATGTGATTCGTTACGCCCGTTCATGCCACGTGTGCCAAAGCGTCAAGCCCCGAGGCGGACGACCGCCCGGCCTCATGCAGCCGATCAACAGCCAGACTCCCTGGCAAATCGCGGCATGTGACGTAATGGGACCGTACCCCACAACTCCTAGCAGAAACAAATTCTTGCTGGTGATCACGGATCACTTCACTAAGTGGGTAGAACTTTTCCCCCTTAGAAAGCTGACGGCTCGTGTGATCTTGGATAAGTTGATGGAGGTTTTCACCAGGTTTGGTTTCCCTGAGCAGTTGATAACAGACAACGCGTCTTATTTTACTGCGAAGGTGTTTGTTGACACGTGCGCCGCGCTTGGCATTAAGCACAAGAAAACAACCACCTACCATGCTCAGTCGAACCCCACGGAACGAGTTAATCGCAACATCAAGCACATGCTTGTCGCGTTCTCTGAAAGGCACAAGGACTGGGATACCTACCTTCCAGAGATCGGGTTTGCGTTGCGATCGACTGT
This sequence comes from Rhipicephalus sanguineus, assembly GCF_013339695.2. Classification (NCBI taxonomy): domain Eukaryota; kingdom Metazoa; phylum Arthropoda; class Arachnida; order Ixodida; family Ixodidae; genus Rhipicephalus; species Rhipicephalus sanguineus. The sequence continues at coordinate 32,960,702 of NC_051178.1, forward strand.
GAACCGCTCGACTGGGTATGCGCCTTCTTTTCTAAACCTGGGGAGAGAACTGCCGAATCCGATGGAGACTGTACTCGCGGATCGCAGTGGAGTGCCAGTGGCGTCATCAGCACGAGCTGAATACGCAGCGCAGTTGCGCGAGAAGCTAGCGGAAGTTTTACGTAAAGCACGCAGTAATCTCGGCACTGCTAGGGCACAACAGAAGGCGCAGTACGACCGCTCGCATCGGAACGTACACTACGAAGTGGGCGATCTGGTGCTGCGACGCCATCATGTTCTTAGCGACGCTAGCAAACAGTTTGCAGCCTCGCTGGCACCGAAATGGTCCGGGCCGTACCGAGTGCGAGAGAAGGTTTCCTCGCTGGTTTATCGGCTCGCGAACATGAAAGGCAAACCGAGCGGCGGACCAGTGCACGTATGCGACTTGAAACGTTACGTGTCACGGGAGGAGCATGGGGACGACTATCAGTCCCCCTCCGAGCCGCGGCCGGCGGCTGGGAACGCTCGAAACCGAGTGAAAAGCCCTGAGCCGCGGTACTTCTTGCGAAACAGGCGGAGACAACTCTGCATGTTGGATAAGCAAAAGGGAAATAGGTGCCGCCGGGAAGGCTTGGAGAGGAGACCGCCTCCTCACGGCGAGCCCACACCCACATTACGTCGTCGTTGTCGCAGCCCCACCACCACCGGCAAGCATCGGCATGGACGCCTGACTGGAGGTCGACTGGTACATCCCACCGCCACTTCCACGCTACCCCGTCGCCCCACCACCCGGCCTCCACACAAGAGGCCCGAAGACCAATGCCAATCCAACTGGGAGAGCCAGCTGCCTCGGGGCCGCAGCCACCGGGATGTGCCAGGGTTGTGTGGACACCCCGATGGCCTATGTTCCCTCAAGGCCACGGCGCAGCACGCTGAAAACCCCGAGCCCCACCAGACCGGAGGAGCCCGAACCATGCTGGAGAGGCCGCCTGGAATGAAACGCTTCGCTGACTCGCTCCTCTCAATCACCACCAACGACCAGAGAGGCGAGGCCCAAGGAGACGCGGTCCGGACCACGGGGCTGCAGGAGCAGGCCAGACCTTCCGCAGCAGTGACGGCGGAGGCGACGACTGGGGAAGCCATGACGCAAGGTGGCACGGCAGCGAAGACCGCAACGAGGCCGGTGGTGGCTACTTCGGAGGCAGCGGCGACGCCAGTGGGGGCACCGGCGACACCCACGGCAGAGGGCCGACCGCAGGAGGGCACGGACCTGGACCGATCCATCCTAGCCTTTCTCGATGAGGAATAACAAAATATTACCTCATGGTGCAGTCTCTGTCGTCCGAGGGCTTTCTTAAGGGGAGGAGGATGTGGGAGAGCACGCGCGCCCATTTCCTTTCCTTAAGGCTGGCGCGATCGCGAACTGACGGTGGTAGCCGAGGGACCACTAGGAGAGGAGCACCGTCGCCCTTTCCTGCCGGACAACCCCTTCTTCCCCGTCATTCCGCGCGCCAATCCTCGCTTCCCGGCTCGCGGAAAAGGGAACTCGCCCTGCGAGGGAAACAACCCTCGTGGCGGGGAGGGAGACGGGAGGTGAATAAAACAACCGGGCAGACGAGCAGACGCTCTCTCGTGCCCTGCTGACCTGAGAAGTAACACCTCACCGCCCCGAGTTCCGCGAGCCGAACATCGACCGAAGGTGTAAGCCATACCCTTTGTTTTTCTACGAGAGCGGACTATCCCTCTACGCGACATTTACGCGTTATTGCTAACGTAGCAATAAAGTGTTGTTTGTTGTGCTAGCCTGTTGCCTTATTCGCCCGAACCCGTCGTAGCTGCGATGACGTGCGCTACGGGAAGGGGACGTTGACACGGTACGACTATTTGCGGCTGGGACCGGAGCTAGGCTTCTGCACCAGCCGTACATAGAGCGGACCCCCTCAAGGCGAAGCTTAAGGGTCCCCCAATTTTTTTTTCCTCGTTTGGTGCTGAGAGCGCTTCCCCTATCAGTCATCAGCATCGCTACATGGCACTGCCTTGTGGTTCCAAAGGGCTGTTATCTCCATGTGTTTGTGGCGAAAGTGGGACTGAGAATCTCCACATTGCACACTAAATTTTTAAGTTAACCAGCCTGGTGCTGGCCGCCACTTCAAATCATCCAGTTAAATTTACATTACAAAATATGGCGCCACAGAAATTGTTTGAATTAACCGAGCTTTCAGAATAATGGAGTACGAGTGAATAAGGTTTTACTGTATTTAAAAGTGACAGAGAAGAGCAGGAGTTTTAGTTTCCACTGCATTAACCGAAATCTTATTGGGCGCAGATGCTGACACTGGTGGTATTGCCTATCGGCTACACTTGAGATCATTCACTGGGTCTGTGGCATTGAGATGATGCTCACCAGTGGGATGTGTGCTCTTCTCGAAGAATTGGTTGAGCACCTCAAGGGCTTGAGGTGTGAAGGAGGTGCGCTGCTTGCGCTTCTTGGTCGGCTCGACACCACCGCCACCCACCAGGTCGGCCAGGGCATGGCTGCCCCCCGACTGCAGCCGCTCCTCAGCTTCCCGCATCCATCGCTCCAGCACGGGCTTGATCTTCTGTGCACTCTTGGGTGTGATGTCCAGCTTCTCAAACCTGCAAGGGACAACCACTTGTTGCCACAGACGAGCACTGGTTCTCTGAAATTGTGCACCACCCGCAGATAACCTTGTGTACTCACAACAAAGAAAAGGGCTAAGATCCTGACCAAAGACAAATTTTGTCAACAGGTGGGCTAGTTGGTACAGTAAAAGCTCGTTAATTCGACACCCGTTAATTCGGAAATTCGGATAATTCGGACGGCTCTCTTGGTCCCGGCCGAAGTGCATGTTAATCTATGGGACCAAACCTTCGTTAATTCGTCAGAATTGGGCTCCGCACCGCTTAATTCGGACAAATGTTGACGGCTGCCGCTACACAAAAGTGTGGTAAGGCAGCGCTGGCACCACTGGAGCGAAACCGAAACCTGAGTGAAATCGCCATCGTCATCAACTAGTGGGGGCGATCGCAGCGTCACCGAACATCGGCGTCTTCTTTCTTCGCTCCACTGCGCCTCCGACGCCATTTTCCCTTGTGGTGTGTCGGCACCGTCGCTTCTTGCGGAGTTATCTTTTTTCCCCCGTTGTGACCGTGTTTACATGCGAGGCCCGAGCATGCGGCAGTAGCTGACGATGGCATCAGCGAGGTGTCAGCCGAGTCCACCGACGATGACTGCTCGACCTTCGATGCTGTCCTTCCCTCAGATATGACCCTTCAGGACTACATCGCGATTGATGATTGTGTCGCCACGACTGGTCTCCTGCTCGATCAAGAAATTATTAATGATGTCGCGAACTCATCGCACCTCACGGGAAGTCTCGGAGGCTCTTTTGATATTAGAGGACGTTTGCCTGAGCACTTCCGACAGTTTGCGTGCTGTTGGCCATTTGGAAGAGTTAAGAAAAATTGTAATGTCAGCCGGAATCTGCGCGAAAACGCAGACGACCATTACAAAATACTTCAGCAAATAAAGGTATGCTTCTCAAACTTGATTTTAATGTTGTTTTTCCTGTTCATTCGTTAATTCGGCATTCGGTTAATTCGGACATTTTTTCCGGTCCCGTGAAATCCGAATTAACGAGCTTTTAGTGTACTGCATTTTTTTGTAAGACATAGAGCATATATGAAAAGACACTGGACAAAGAAAAGAACACACCCACCACGCGTGAATGTGTGTTGCTCCCTTCATCCGGTGTCTTTTCATTTGCACAAAATGAAAGTTTTCTAAAATTCTTTCACACTTGATGTTTCAGCTCACATAAGAGCCTTGACCAGAACAATGCGCAGGGAACTGTGAGTGCTGAGGTCACGTCACGCAACTTACTGTGCAAGGGGAGATTCTGTAAGTGAAACCTTTGAGGGCCATGCTAGAGTACTACACGCACCTCCGCCCCTGGCTGCCCTCACGTTTGCATGAATTTCACAAGGGTGCATTGCATTTCCCATATATTGCATACATGTAAAGTCGTCAGCAAGCTTAACTTGAATGTGTCCTGAAACGGTTTGATCGACGCCAGCGCCGTGTAGTTTTGGGTTCTGTTGCCTAGATTTTACTCATGCATGCCAACATACTATCCAGACATACCAAGGTACAGTAAAAGCTCGTTAATTTGGATTTCCAGGGAGCGGAAAAAATGGCCGAATTATTTGAATGTCCGAATTATCGAATGGTCGAAATAAACACAATAAATGCAAGAGTTTTTTCAACATACCTTTACTTTAACAAAGTAATTGTGGATGCTTGTCTGTTTTCGAGCAGCAATGCGCGTGGACGCAATTTTTCTGAGCCCTTCAAGGTGCTCAGCAGCTCGCATGCTGTCTGCAGTGCCAAAACAAAATTCTTCAAGGACGACGAGGGCCTCCGCGGCTTCCTTCACAGTACGACTCTTACTTGGGCCGCTTCGCCGGCGTTGCCATCGGCAGAGAGTGCAGTCACACGAGAACTCAGCACAAAAGCACCAGCAACGATCAAGCTAAAGGAGTCGTACTGAATCGTTCTTTGATAAAATGGCGTTCAACGATGGAGCACACCACAAAGCAACAAAATGGCACCACCCAACCGATACGAAGAGAAGGTGTTCAACCACTCTCAAGTCAAGCCAAGTCGATAATTGATGTCCATGGCGATGCTGCATTTGAGCTTCACTTTTGTTCCGAATTGTTCTTTTTCGTTTACAGAGCCTTGCCAGCGGCCCGAGAGTCGCCAAATTATCCGATTTGTCGTCAAGTCTGTCTGAAATAACAAGCGCCCAGTCTCATAGAGCGATGCATATATTTACAGGGACCAGATGACGTGCCCGAATTAACCGATTTTCCGAATTAACGAGTCAAATGAACTAGCTTTTACTGTATTACCTCAGCAACAGCACCCAGCGCTTCGCGGCTGGCATCAGTCAAACCAGTTACGGCCAGGCTGTGGAGTGTTCGTGTTAAGCTTGCTGACGACTGTATACTACAACCTCATCGATACATAGTTGTTTTGTTCGATTTCTGTTTTTAAATTGAGAACACAATATAGGACATAATACAAAAGTAGTAAAATTTCCTCTCAAATTGAATCCAAAGTGAATAGTGCCGAGTAGGGGCCGAAATTTTGAATATCAAGTCAAATATTGAGTACCTAAGTAAGTGCATGCACACATGCAAGTGTCGAAGATCGATGGAAAGGTCACTGTTTCAATCAGCAGTGGTACTCCTGATGGCAAACAGCAGTGATTTTTGGGGGGGTTAATGGCACCTGATGGAATAGCCTCTCTTTCTGGCTCTTTGGCATGCTTCATTGAATGGCTGCATGCTATGTACCGTACTTACTCGCATAATTTGCGCACTTTTTTTCGCGAATTTGGAGCTCCGAAAAGGGGGTGCGCAAATTACGCGGAGATTTCGCGAGCACATCTGAAATAGCGCACAATATATAGTCCTAACACGCGCGATATAATACATTAAAGAAGAAAATAAATTATAGCGCAAACGAACGGTTTTTAACAGAATTAGCACGTACTTTAACCAGCCAGATTCGGTCATGCACGGTCTAGTCAGAATCACTGGCTGAGAAGTCCGACTGAGAATCATCGCCGCGGCCGCTGTCACCGCTTTTCCAAAGCGCGTCGTCCTTGGTTCCGTCGAGTGCGTTGAAGCGTCTTCTTGAAGCTCTTCGCGACAATGCTGGGAGTAACGAGGTGCCACGGCACGGCGATACCGGTGGGCCTAAGCTCTCGCACATATTTGAAAAGGTACTCTTCAACGGCAGGAAACTCTCCATGCTTCGGTCCTCGGAACGGTCTCCTTCTCGGTCTTGTATTAAAAAGTGAACTCTTCTGCGGCACGGTTCCCGTTTCCGTACAGTTAGCTTGAATTTTGCCGCGTAGTTATTGTAGCCCAGCGCAAGAGAACAGTGAAAACGCAACTGGCTGATCGCGAAACCTAAACTGCCTAAACTTCCGAAATCAACGAAGGCTGCGTCGCAGCGCGGACGCGGAGGAGGAGGGTCAGCGCGGGAAAATGTTGGCGCAACTGGCCCTCGCACGCCTCCGATGCAGAAAGTAGTCCGTGCCGTGTCGCGTGCATGCATTCTCACGGCGGGAGAACGCTCGAATAGTTCCGACAACCGGTGAACAGATTTAGGTGTTCGGATACGGTTGGTACAGTCTCGGCGGTTTCTGGAGAATAGAACGAAGTAATCGGAAGAAAGGACTTCGCACTCGCAGCCTGTCTTGTGTATGACTGCGCTCGCCTGCTCGGTGAGGGCCGCGGGGCGCGGCCGTCCAAAGTTTCCCCGTGCGCGCGCGCCGGCGAGCTGGCTCGAGCGGGACGGGGAGCGCAAAATATGCGAGTAAATATTTTTTTTTAGCAAAGCGGGTTAAATATTAGGGGTGCGCAAATTATGCGAGAGCACAAATTATGCGGGTAAATACGGTATTGTGCCTGATTGTCATGCTTCCCACCTTGACCAAAGATTCAAAGTGGCAAGATGCTTTTTGCTGGATGCATCACTCGCAACTACCATGTTTCCCATGTTACTCAAAGAAAACGGTTTATAGCACATTGTGCATTGAGCCCTGTAAGGATCATTCTGCACAGGCTTAATCCAGCTTGCATATTGCAAAATATTCAGGTTCATCCAGTCCGAATTAAAGAAGCATTTCCTCGCCACCCCGATCATCAGTGAACAGACCCCACTTTTGGAATTGTGATGCAAACATGACACCGACAGCAAGTTGCAGAAACACGACTGAGGACAAGAAAACCACACGTCAAAAGGACCAGTGTGCGCTGCTCAAGGTTGCCAGGTCCCTGGAGAAAAAAGAAAACAGAGGCAAACCTGGCAACCCTAGCACTGCTGCCTTGCTGGTTTGTACGGGATTTGTCAGCATTGGCTGTTGTTCCCTTTGCATCAATTCGGGCGAACCGAGTCCGCGCTCTGCTCTAGGCAGAATTTATTCTCATTTTTCTGTGAGCAAGTTGCCAAGTCCTTGCTTTTAGGTCATTTTCCTTGACGGGGCTCGCTTTTTGACAATATCCCCGATTTTTCTCGGCAGCTATAGTTTCCCTGACAACTCCCAATGTTCCCAGTCACCCAGGGCCAGCAGAACCCACGTGCCATTCAACCATTTGATGACCTGGAGCCCTCATATGTTTCAATATAGGTTGACTATCGATAATTCAAACTTTTGGTTAATTAAAACAAACGTCAAGTTTATGGCTGGCCCACTGTGTATTAAGTGTATTTTATAGCAGCTTAATTCAAACTGTTCTACTGCATACATATGGGTAACTGGTACTTTTAGCTTGTTTGTGCTTGAAAATGTCTGCTGTTTTTGATGCTTCTAGCTGAACATTTCCATTTTCGTATCGCTAACAGTCACAAATAAAGCTGATTGCCTGCCAACAAAGAAGCCAGACTAGCGAAACATCGTGTGCCAGCAGTCGCATGCTGACTGAGGACGGAAGACAAAAAAAAAAGTGACCGTCTGGCCTTGGTCAATCATGTGTTGCAAGTCACTTCCGCTGCAGTGCACTGGCGTCATCCGGCAAAAGCATACTAAGATTGGAAAGGGGCCACCAGCTGTTGCGGGAACAGTGCATTTTATCCCTTAATTACACACGTGTGCATGTTCCATATAATAATGAGTACCAGTATGAGCGCTGACATCTAAAAACATTAATGGCAATCATTCAGAGCTGTCTATAATGTTGACAATAAACATTTCAACACAAGTTCGTACATTGCCCCCGAGTCATGAGAGCTTCTGATAATTCATGAATTCTGATATTTCAAACAAAATCCTGGAGTCCCCGCGAGTTTGAATTATCGAGAGCTTACTGTACATTCATGTCTGCCTTTGCGGCAGCAGCGACATTTTGTTAAGGTCATGAGATTTCAGCAGACATCTGGAAGCCTTCCTTCACAAGAAAGTAGCTGCAGATTGTGGATCCTTCTGTTTGCCTCTATGGAATTGACGTCTAGCTTGTTTAATGCCTTTACTCTGCAACACCGAGCTTCTGCATGAGTGCGTTCTTAGTAGGCTTGCGCAAATACTCGAGCACTTCGAATATTCAAATGAATATTACAATATTCGAATTCCCTTTGATTCGAATTTAAACTGCTGGAAATTTCGAAGTACAGTAGACTCCCGTTAAGACGAACTCGAAGGGACCGCGGTCATCTGTTCGTCTTATCAGGAGTTCGGCTTATCAGAAGTGCCCCCAAAAAGAGACATGTTAACATGCCAAGTGCATCCAAATATGTTACTTGAAAACACTGAATGCAGTAGACTGACAATGGGGGGCAAAAAGACAAGAAAACGCATTTATTTGGCTCATCTAGATTAAGGCTATGCCTTCAAGCAGAATATTTACACGAATCTTACGAGCACCCGATTTCGCGTGTTCAAAAATAAAAATGCTCGTGAAGATATTTGCTACCACATTTTATTGATAAAACTGTAACACGCTCCAATGTTGACAATTAGAAAAAAAATTAAGAGACAAGCACAATTTTCCTTCAAAGAATGTAAAATTTGTCCTGGCAGTTCGTTTTCTTCTGTGAGCCTGTTTTGCTGGCTCTAGGATCACTTCTGGATACGCCTCGGTCGCGTGCTGTTGCCTTATACGCTGAGTTGCTTAAGAAAGTCTGCAAGGTTTTCTTCGAGTTCCGGATATTTTCCCGTTTTCGGACCGTAGTAATGTTTCCTGATCAACGTGCGGCTGAAGATATCCCATCGGGCTACTCACGGTCACAAGCCTCACCACGAAAAAGACACGACGCAGCTATATTCACTGTGCAAAATAGCCTTCCTTTGTCGCGCGCTTCCGTAATCAAAATGGCTCATCACAATTTGCACTTCACTGAGAACAGATAGAAAGCGCACAGGTCCTACGTGAACCAACTCGAATTGACCACAAAACACATGTGCTCGGCCGCCATTGTGTGATGGCGATGACAATGCACCTGACCCTTCTGACGGGAGTGCGCCGCGATCGTGGTTTCGGCTTCGTACTCGATTGTAATGCACAGACCATTTTTGTTCCTGTTGTCGCTTTTTTTTTTTCCCCACTCCCCTTGCGTTTGCCCCTCTGACCACGGCTGAGGGGCCCCAAGCTCTTGTGTTCTTCTGTTCTCCTTTGTACTCCAGCTGGCAAACCGAAGAACGGGGGGGGGGGGGGGGGGGGGGGGAAGGACGCAATGGCTTGGGGCTCCAAGTTGTAAATCCCCCACTCTTTTTGTTGCTTTCTTTGCTGATAAAGCCCAGACCTCCCCCACCCACAGGCTGGGGGTGAGAGGGGGGATACCGGCTTTATCCGCCGACCGGTCTTCGTTTACCTTGCGCCCTCCGCGTCGCGATTTGCTTCGCGTCTTTGCTCCAGGAAGCGCTTATTTTCATCTTTTTTGCTTTTTCTCGGTCGCCTGAATGCCCCACCAGGACTGCAGTGTTCGTTTCGCAGAATCGCTAGCGTTGTTGATCACCGCGAAAGTTCGTCTTAACAGAAGAGTACAGTTGGGCGGTTCGTCTTAAGCGAATTTTTTTTGCATTGAGTCTACGGAAAACCAAACAAATGGTCCCGTGTTGTTCGGTATAAGCGAGAATTCGTCTTAACGGGAGTTCACTGTATTCGAAATGAACGAATAGGTGTATATTAGTTCGCATGTAACCTTCCTGTAAAGGTGGTTTCACTGCAGTGGAGGCGTGTTATACCGTGACTACACCTTTCCAGGGAAAATCCGCACTGCCGCGAAGCCCCACTTCAAGGTTAAATGGAAATATTACCCTCACATCTATTAATCATTTTTGAAGTTTAAAAGCTGGTTACACCGGCCTATATGCTCTATGTATATTAAATTTTAGAATGTAACGTATTTTACAGGTTATCACTTGCATTCTAGCGAAAGTCAAATCCTGCTACTATTCAAAGTTGCTTCCACTTCCTTTGAACCAAAAAGAATGACATTTGCACATGCCTTGTTTGAATTTTTTCTACTAAAATTATTTGACTAAGTGACTATTCGCTTTGAATACGCTTCGAATACGCTTCGAACCTAAAATTTTATATTCGCACAAGCCTAGTTCTTAGTGTACATTTTGCTGGTCTTCAGGGTGCTTAATAAGGCATTTGTGAGTTTATATGCATGGAGCGCAGTGCTGGGTCCCATGTATTAATTTTATTTTGTGCTTCAATGGTTTCAGCAATCCTTAACACTTTCGTGACTGTGCCTACTCCCATCGATAGTATGTTATCGATGAACACAAATTGAAATTTTTGGCGCTCTCTCAGCGCTTTTGGATAGCTAGCACCATCCAAAGGGTAAAAGAGGAAGTATTTCATCAGTTTTGCTTTTGAGCTTCTTTTTTCTGCCGCGGAAGGATTTTTAAAGCTCCTCCGCAGTCGGGGAGACAAGCACTCGTGGAGACAAGCACTCGTGGTTTCAGTTATGGTGTCGACGTCACTTGCTGATGCTCCATGAGAACGACGAATTTCGACGGATTCCGATGAACCTGAACTGGAACCTCTGAATGATGGTACAGTGAAATCTCGGTATAACGAACTTCAGGGGACCGCGGAAAAATGTTCGTTATTCTGAAAGGTCGTTATAGTGAAAGCCCAAAAATTTACCATAACAATAGAATTTCAGTAACGCAAACGTCCTACCTTTGCAACGGTACGTCCTTTGAACTCGTTTCTCACAACAATGCACACGTGAACGACAGACAAGGCACGTTGATTTGAAATAGTCCGTGACCGTTTTTTGACGGGTGCAGCACAAACTCTGCGTCACGAACGATTCTAGACCGTCCGCATTTTTATGAGCCGCTTCGGTCGCTGTTCCGCTTTTTTCTATGAATAAGCGGAGTTTCCTCAAGTAGTCCAACGCATCTGTGGCCGACACGGACTCGTCGCGATCTTTGGGTGCTACCGTGACATCGTCGTCCATGTCATCGCTGCAATCCTTTAAGGCCCAACTGCATGCACGTGAGTTTTGAGCGACAGCCGACAGGATTTGCTGCTGCGGAGGGCCATCCATCGCCGTTGCTTGTCGCGTCGCAGGTTTCTGGAAAGCCAGAAAACATCGCTTGTCGCCCGGAAGTGAGCATGACGATGTCGGCAAAATGGCGGCATCTCTGACCTTCGCTTCAATTGCAATTTTCTCGTGACGCTTCCAATCGGTGCGTACTTCAAGGAATGCAAGTTACAGACTACCTTCTTTACAGCCCCATCTCACGCGGAAAGCGAGGCAGCGGCCGTATTTTGTCGTTAATATTGATCGACGGTTCGTTTTGATGTTTCGGTGGTAGCTTGCTGCATTGGTGGTAGCTTGCTGCAATGCCAAGATCGTCGTCGTGTGAGGTAGCCCTTCTCCCTGCGAAGCAACGATGTGAGGTACTGCGGCGTTCTATGACAGCAAAAGGAAACGTTGTCGAGATGCGCCTAGTGGACTAACCCCAACGTAACGCAGTTTGCAAAGTGCGACGTAGCGTAGGCAGCGTACGCTTCCGGGCGTCCCATGGGATCATAGGCGTCCCATGGGATCATAGCAGATACTACTGTCGCGATTAAACATAAGATTGCGAAAAAATAAAGTCACGAAACGCTTTTATGGCATCCTTATCTCAAACAAGACAATAATAAATTTGGCATGTCGTCATTCATCTACTGTGTAATTCTTTTTCGTAATTTGCCTGCACGCATGCAATAGTTTTCAATCGAGCAACCGCGACACTTCGTCGCGAACATGTGGGTGCTCCCGTCACGACAGCCCGTTCGTCGCAGCCGCCTTCGCCTCGAAAGTCGCGTGCAATGCATGCGCTTGAGCCTTTACAAAACCTGATGCGTTGTCGCCTCCGCGACGGAGGGGAAAAAAATTCTCTGCCCGCGTCTTTCTCCTCCCGCGCCATCTCAGGTCTTTGCGGGAGGGCGTCCGCTCTTCGCGCTGCGTCGTCTGCTACCTTACAGCTCTGACTGCCATTACCAATACATTGAAATCTAAGAATCCTCGCATTTCGGGATATAAGTTCGTAGTACTGAGGTGTTGTTAAGATTACACGGGAATTAAATAACGATCGTTATTCTGAAATGTTTGTTATTCTGAAGTTCGTAGTAGTAAAATATTTTTACATTGAAACTATAAGCAGTCAGCACGGGATTTCTTAAAAGTTCGTTAATTTGAAATGTTCGTTAATGTGGTGTTTGTTGTAACGAGGTTTGACTGTAGCAGCACAGACACGGAAGACGACTTTGATTCATCAGACTTCAGTATGGACGGTGAAGGTGCACCAAACTGCCCCAGAACATCAGCAGGTATCCTCCGGTAAGTTTCGCTTTCTCTGCGGGCCATTTTATCCCTATTGCGCGTTGATGTAAACATATCCGGCACGTACTAAAGGTCACAGACCTTATTTGCAAGGTGGGACCACTTGGCGCTGGCTGCACAAAGAACGGAGTTCTCTCTGCGAAGACAGCGCGGAGTGGACCTTGACCTACCACTCCAGAGTGCTACGCAGCGCCAGAGAGATATGCAACCACACAAATAAATATGCGTGGATGCACATTTTAGAAAAGCCAACGTGCTGTGAGAGGGACGGATACGGGAGGGTGTTCACTGAAGGAAAGATGCGCATGTTCGTCGAACTTCTGGTGTACATAGGAAGTCAAGGTCCCGTGCTTGCATTGCTAATGGAGTCGACTACACATAATTTCAGGACTTCTTCCACTGTCAGTGATGCCATGAAAAACGTTCAGGTGTTGCTTGCCTTCTTGAGTGTGTCTGATCTAAAGTAGATGACCGTCACATCCCAGGGGAAGCTTCACCACGTGCCTTCTCTACTGCAACACATGAACATGAACCGCGTCGGGACCTCTCGGTGAATGAGAGAAGGGTGAAATCTAAAGGTCGGTCTGGTATTCAGCAGTACATGAGGGACAAAGTGGTCAAATGGGGATACAAATTACGCGTTTTGGCAGATTCGGAAACGGGGTACGTACACTGTTCATTCAACGTATACATGTGAAGGCATTTTAAGGTCCTCAGCATCAACCACAAAAAAAAAAAAAAAAAAAAAATGAAAAATACTGGACTTGCAAACCATGCTACTAATAAAGGAAAGTTGAGCATTTTTTTCTGCGAGAGATGTGCAGCCAACCTTTGCTTCACCATGTCAAGAAACTGCTTCGCACATGTATGTATGCATGTATGCAAATAACTTTTGTACTTACAGAGCTTATATCTATAGCATTATTCTGTAAGGGCCTTGTATTCAAAATGTATAGTTCCTTTTTTAAGTTTACCTTGTGCATAAATGATTTTATCATTTTTTTCATTTTGTTAATTTTTTGTTTGTTTTGATAATTTTTTATAACACTCATATTAAATGTGTAGTTTGAAATTAATACAGCTGGAAAGGCAAATTCTTCCCCTATCATTTAATACCCTATACTTTAGCATCAGTCACTTTCTGGGGCAGGAAAAAAATATTTCCTAGACTACCCAAAAACAACCGATTTTTCTGCAGTCACGAAAGTGTTAACGAACTAGCCCAGAAGAAGTCATCCATGATAAAAGAGGGTACGCACGCAAGCACGGACACAAGAGAAGAGATGAAGACAACAAGATCTCTGGTGTCCTTCTGCTATGATCAATCCTTACCAACTAGCTCAGCTTTCTGTCGTTCTAAGCAAGTTATCTTATCAGCACTAGCTTTAGCGATCCCCTCACCCACCTGCAAATTGCACTCTGGCTGTAGGAGGGGCCCTCAGAGGAAGTCAGGGCCAAGCCAACCTGTGTCTGGGTGAGGCCCAGGCTAAGCCGGCGCAGCTTGAATGCTTTTGCAAAGTGCTTGATCTCCTCCAGGTCTATGCCATCCACCATGTTGGCCGACGTGTGGCTTATGGTTCCTGCAGTTGCACGTACCAGACACGCACGTTACAGGCATACTCACCTCTCACAAGGGAACTTCCACTCAAAGCATCTCCCACACCTTCTCTATTGCACACTCATTTCAAGGCACCAATACCTTCTGGTTTCGGGGCACTGCTGTTGATAGGCACATCAGCTGTTGGTGCACTGGTGACAGGCGCACTGCTGGCCGGTGCAATGCTCACGGGCGGACAGCTGACCCGTCCACTGTTGACAGAAGTGCTGGTGACCGGCACAAGGCCTATGGACGGTGAGGATACCAGGCCAGGTGTCTCGGGAGCCGTGCACATCTGCGAAACGTGACGGAACAGGGGAACGCATATTTACAGCACAGACACACGGGAGGCACACAAATCAAAAGATTTCAGCTCAAATCAAAGTCAGCTGACTAACACTCCCAGGTTTAAATGCACAGATATACCCAATGAAGTGGATGGGGGGATGATTGCTGCTGTAGCTCAATTGGTAGAGCATCGGACATGTTATTCAAAGGTTGGAGGTTCGGTCCACTTCACATTTATATCCTAATTACTACAAATAACATCCTCTATACTTCCCTAGGCATTATTGTCTGTTAGTTCTCATTAATATTGTGTCTAACAAAGAAAAACAAGCCCTTAAAATGTCCCTTCTTTCGTAGTATTATTATTAACATTATTATGCATGAAGACTCCATTTACAGCGCACTGTACCTAAAACGCTAACTGCACGGCCGGCATGAACTACATCACGATAAGCATAGTGGCTCGGCAAAAATGTATTTGTATACGTATTATCGCAAGTTCCTCATCGTGAGCGACGAGCTCCCCCACTATAAACACGATGAACCGCCACTAACAGAGACCACACGGCCACGTTTTGGTTAGGCTGATTATAACGAGAAAAAGCGCATCGGTGGAAACAAGGGGAATGGGTTCTTCTGCAATATGCAAAATCTGTGTGTACTTGATGTCAAACCGAAAATATTTTGGGCCAGAAATGCCCCACTGTCCGCCTCGATGGTACAGTGGTTACGGTGACTGGCTCGCGAATCGAGGCGAGCGAATGCAGTGTACGCTGAAGAACACCAGGTGGTCAAAATTTCTGATGTTTAGAAAGCTGAAAAACAGCTTTCTGAAACACAAAGCTGAAACACAGCTTTCTGAGCAGGTGCTCAGAAAGCTGTGTGCTGAAAATGTTGTGTCGAAAGCAGGGGGCAATAACTAGGGGGCGGGGGGGGGGGGGGGTGTTGAGATGTTCTGACCAAACCCCCCCCACCTACCACTCCACTATCCTCCCGCTTTACCTTTTCAGGTGATACTAAAATATTTACATGCATTCACAGCGACCACCAACTGCCAAAGTTAGCTGTTCTGCACACAACCCCTCTCCTCCACCCGTTGAAAGAAATTCTTGGCTGTGTGTGGCGTGTCTCTTTAAAATGTGCTGTGTAAATTGGACTTTTTCGACATTATGAGATTTCAAATGTAAGTCTAACGTAGTGGGATGAGAGATGCACCGCATACAAATAGCGGCCGCTTTCAGGGGCGTCGCACGGATACGGTTAATGGGACGGGCTGGAGAAGTGTGATGTTACTGCCAGTACTTGGGGAACGTATCCAAACTAAATTTCGCGAAGTGTCAAGCACCACTGCCAATTCTGGCTACACTTTTGACACTTTTGATGGTACGCGTTTAGCGTTGAGTCCGTGGAGCGTTTAATGAATAAACAGCACAGGTTCAGCGACCAGCAGTCCGAAACGGAGCAAGCACGAGCACCAACAACCGTCCTCGTCTTCGTCTTTCACTGGCGCCCCTGCTTGCGCCCTATCCATTCTACAAATCACTCCCCCGCAGAAAAGGAGCCATCCTGGCGACTTAAGGAACAGGGATGACTGGTGGGTCGTAGTGCGGCTTCAGTTGGTCGACGTGAACAATCTTGCAACCACGGCGGCGCCGGTCTGCGGATGGTTGAACGGGCTCGACAACATAGTTGACGGGAGACTTAGGACGCGGTAGGACACGGTAGGGGCCTTCATACTTCTGCAGTAGCTTTGTGGAAAGGCCAGGAGCAAAGGAGCGAACGCGAAGCCACACCAATGTTCCAGGCGAATATGACTGGGGAGGCAGGTTTGTGTCATGGCGGTCCTTTTGGCGTGCTTGGTCTTGTGCGGTTAAGGAACGTGCGAGCTGCCTGCATTCCTCGGCGTAGGTAGCGACTTCAGATAGAGTTGTGGACTCTGAAGCGTCCGGGCGGTACAGAAGAATGGTGTCCATAAATGAGGAAGGTCCGCGGCCGTAAAGAAGAAAGAAGGGAGAAAATCCTGTCGTAGACTGAGTGGCGCTATTGTAAGCGTACGTAACAAAGGGTAGTATGCGGTCCCAGTTGGTGTGGTCAACGGAGAGGTACATGGACAGCATGTCGCCTAGTGTGCGGTTAAAGCGCTCAGTCATTCCGGTGGTTTGTGGATGGTATGCGCTGGTTGTCCGGTGCACAACGTTGCATTCACGGAGGAGGGCTTGTACGGCATCAGAGAGGAACGTGCATCCGCGGTCACTGAGTAGCTCGCGAGGCGCGCCGTGGCGAAGAGCAAGTTGGTGAAGTATGAATAAGCCGACTTCACGTGATGTGGCCTCTGGCAGCGCAGCAGTCTCAGCATAGCGTGTCAGATGATTGATAGCGACAATCACCCAGCGGTTCCTGTCTGGTGTGTATGGAAGGGGGCCGTACAAATCAATTCCGATGCGATCAAAAGGCCGAGAGGGACAAGGCAACGGCTGGAGCAGTCCAGTGACTATACGTGGGGGGCTCTTCCGGCGCTGGCACTTGGAGCATGAACGCACGTATTGGCGGACGAAGCGGTACATGCCACACCAGTAGTACCGCAGCCGGAGGCGTGCATAGGTTTTGATTACACCAGCGTGGCCGCATTGGGGATCCGCGTGAAAGGAGGCACAGATATCGGCACGGAGATGGCGAGGAATCACCAACAACCACTTGCGAACATCAGATAGATAGTTGCGGCGGTATAGGAGCCCATCGCGGATGGTGAAATGTAGAGCTGTGCGCCGCAGCGAGCCAGTGGCGGTACGTGGTGACAGCTTAGATAGGTACTCCATTAAAGAGACTATCCAAGGATCCTGACGCTGCTCAGAAGGCATGTCAGCGTGTGTAAGGGCCGCAGAATCGTAGCTGGAAACAGACAGATTGCCACAGTCATGGGGAAGGGGAGAGCGAGAAAGAGCGTCGGCATCTGAATGTCTACGGCCTGACCTGTAGACGACGCGGATGTCGTATTCTTGGAGACGTAATGCCCATCGAGCTAGACGACCAGATGGATCTTTCAGTGAAGATAACCAACAGAGGGCGTGGTGATCAGTCACGACATCAAATGGGCGGCCATATACGTAAGGTCTAAATTCTGTAATTGCCCAAACGATGGCTAGACATTCTTTCTCCGTGACCGAATAATTTTCTTCAGCTCTGGTGAGAGTGCGACTTGTGTAAGAAACAACGTACTCGTCGAAGCCAGACTTGCGTTGAGCAAGAATAGCGCCAAGGCCGACTCCACTGGCGTCCGTGTGGATTTCGGTAGGGGCGTCTGGGTAAAAGTGACGGAGAATCGGTGGCGATGTCAGTAGATTACGTAATTTCGCGAATGCGGCGTCGCAAGCGGAAGACCATGTCATGACACCTTAGCTGTCAGCAAGTAGGCGTGTTAAAGGGGCCATTATGGATGCGAAATCACGAACGAATCGCCGAAAATATGAGCATAGGCCTATGAAGCTCCGGAGTTCTTTCAGGGTCGACGGCTTGGGAAACTCAGCGACAGCGCGAAGCTTTGCAGGGTCGGGTAGAATGCCGTCCTTGCTGACAACATGTCCCAAGATGGTGAGCTTCCTGGCGGCGAAGTGACACTTCTTCAAATTTAGTTGTAGGCCAGCCTGTGTGAGGCATTCCAGGACACTTGCAAGGCGCAGAAGATGGGTGTCGAAGTCCTTTGAAAAAACTACGACGTCGTCCAGATAACAAAGGCACGTGTTCCACTTGAGACCTTGAAAGATGTTGTCCATAAGACGCCCGAAGGTGGGGGGGCGTTGCAAAGGCCAAACGGCATCACGTTGAATTCGTACAAGCCGTCAGGAGTTACGAACGCAGTTGATGGGCAGTCAGCTTCATCCATAGGTACCTGCCAGTACCCCGATCAAAGGTCCAGTGAAGAAAAGAACTCCGCGCCTTGCAAACAGTCGAGCACGTCATCGATTCTGGGGAGCGGATAGACATCTTTGCGTGTGATCTTGTTAAGGCGCCTATAATCAACACAGAATCGGATGCTACCGTCCTTCTTTTTCACAAGTACCACCGGGGAGGCCCAAGGACTGTGGGATGGCTGTATAACGCCACGACTAAGCATATCAGTCACCTGGTCACCAATAACTCGGCGTTCAGCGTGAGAGACCCGGTATGGACGCTGACGCAGGGGTGCATGGCTGCCGGTGTCTA
Source organism: Rhipicephalus sanguineus (assembly GCF_013339695.2). NCBI lineage: Eukaryota > Metazoa > Arthropoda > Arachnida > Ixodida > Ixodidae > Rhipicephalus > Rhipicephalus sanguineus. The sequence continues at coordinate 32,979,154 of NC_051178.1, forward strand.
TATAATGGACGATGGCAGACGTTCGACCCAAACTGGTTTGCTTGTAGTCGAAAGACGTCCGAAAGCGGTCGAGAAGCTTCAAGAGTTGGGTGCGTTGAGCAATAGGAAGGTCCGAATCAATTGATGGAAGGAAAGCGTCTAGGGAAGATGTCTTGGACGTAGTAATGAGATTAACGCTGGTGACCTGGAGGCTTGTTGTGCGATCGAGCAGTTGGCTAGCGCAAACAGAATCAATCTCCTCAAAACGCCCTATACATTCTCCGCGGAATACTGTGGCTGCGACCGAAAGCAGGTTCGTGACATAAATGCCTGAGCAGGAGTCTTCGATCGTGACAAGAGCAAAGGGGAGAATGAAGTTCTTACGAGAAGTGAATGCTTCTGACGGTGTGAACATGGCGCTAGAGAAAGCATAGTCGCAGGAGATCGGAACCCGAACTGAAGACAAAGGTGGGATGTCCGTGTCCGCGGCGACGACGACATGAGGAAAAGATGACTTGCCAGAATCGATATCGGAGATCGCTGATAATTCTAGTTCGGCACGGGCACAGTCAACAATGGCATGATGTGTGGAAAGGAAATCCCAGCCCAATATAACGTCGTGCGAGCAGTGTGGAAAGACGACGAATTCGACGACATACAAAACGTCCTGAATGAGTAGCCGAGCCGTGCACGTCACGGAAGGCTGTATGGGATGTGCGGTTGCCGTACGGAGAGAAAAACCAGAAAGCGGAATCGTAATTTTTTTTAACTTGCGGCACATTGCTTCGCTCAACACAGACACAGCAGCTCCCGTATCGACTAAGGCGTGCACGGCAACACCTTCAATGAAGACAGTTATTTCGTTAGCAGGTTGAGAACGAGGCCTTGTAAATTTCAATAGCGGCGCAGTTCTTGCCTCCGGAACTGCGATGGTCAGTTTTCTGTTTGGACGGGCGAGGGGCGACGAATCATTGGCGAAAGCAAACGTCGGCGCGGGGACGGCGATCGACGGGAGTTGAAGGTTCGGCGGTTCGATGAAGAGGGGTCCGAAGTAGCGTGGGAGGGCATCGGCTGTGGTGGCTCTGTACGGACGTAGCTGTAGCTTGCGTCAACGGTACCTGGACGGGCAACGAGGTGGCGGCAGAAACGCTCGACATGGCCGGGTAGACAACAGTAGCAACAGATTGGTCGGTTGTCTGTTGTGCGCCAAGGATTATGAGGAGGGGTGACAGGACGGCGATAAAGTGGAACGGGCGGGCCTGCCGGCGCCTGCGTTGAGTAGAATGCACTTGAGGAGTGAGCAGAGTCCGTGCCGTGTGGCAGCGCAGGTGACTGCCTTCTCGCGATGTCAGCGTAGGTCAAGGGCGCGGATACAGGCGGTGGAAGGGCTTCGGATACTTGCTCCTCAATGGTTTGTCGCAGCGACGAGGGGAGCTTATGAGCACTGCCTGGGAGAAAGGGTGCAAGAGACAATTGTCGCGCAACTTCTTCTCGGATGAACTGTTTGATTTGTTGCGTCAATACCGTCGGGTCCGGAGAGATGGCGCCAATGGTGAGTGCTGACGTACTGGTCGTGTCGAAGCTAGGACGACATGTGGAAATGCGCTGCTTTCGCAACTCGTCGTAGCTCTGGCAGTGCTGAATGACGTCCGTGACTGTTTGAGGGTTTTTGGCCACAAGCATGCGGAACGCATCGTCCTCGATGCCTTTCATGATATGCTTGACTTTGTCGGCCTTGGACATGGCAGGATTGAAGCAGCGGCAGAGGCCTACGACGTCCTCAATAAAGGAAGTGAAACACTCTCCAGACAGTTGGGCGCGATCACGCAAGCGCTGCTCTGCGCGGAGCTTGCGCACTGTCGGTCGGCCGAATACGTCCGCGAAAGTCGTTTTGAAAGAGGCCCAGGTGGTAATCTCAGCCTCATGGTTGTTAAACCAGAGTTCCACGACTCCTCTCAGGTAGAACTGGACGTGGCCGAGTTTGTCGTTATTGTCCCACTTGTTGTTGACACTCACTCTTTCGTACGAAGAGAGCCAGTCTTCGACGTCCTGCTCATCAGTACCGCTGAAGATGACTGGGTCGCGCTCCCTTAGAATACCGGGACAGTGAGCAGCTGGGGGTGTGGCAGCATTCTGCTGTGTGACGTCGGGCATTGTAGAGTCCGGTTGCGGAGAGTCCGGTTGGTAGAGTCCGGTTGCGGAGTTCCAGGGAGCAAAAGAGAACCAGCACTCTCCACCACTTGATGGTACGCGTTTAGCGTTGAGTCCGTGGAGCGTTTAATGAATAAACAGCACAGGTTCAGCGACCAGCAGTCCGAAACGGAGCAAGCACGAGCACCAACAACCGTCCTCGTCTTCGTCTTTCACTGGCACCTCTGCTTGCGCCCTATCCATTCTACACTTTATAGATAAAACAAATAAATTTAATTACAAAACACTGCCATAAACAAGCGTTTGCTGGCTTGCAATGACATTACGCCAATAGAAGGTCTGGAAGACAGTGCAATATAGGCTGTCGATAGAAAAGGAAAACTAGGGTGCTATGCATGATGGCCCGAGTTTGGCAAAAGTCGGAATCTCTCCAAGCTCTGGCGACATCCCCTTTTGAACGAACTAATGCTACGGAGAGGACAAATCTAGTCCTTAGCGCGCACCGCATTCCATTGGTTATGATGGAACGCAGCATCATGTCAAGGGCGTTCGACAAAGGTGGGTGGTGTCTTCAAACCAGCGGCATCTTCGTTCACTTGTTTGTTGTTCCACTGAGTGCAGAAGTGCACCCATGAAAGAAAAGTGTCAGAAATTTTTAGTAATGACATTTTTTAGAGGTACGGGCTGTTTAAATTCAATTTCAAGCATTTGATGTCTTCACTAAGTATTTCTTAGAATAACTAGTACCGTGGCCTCCGAGATTAGCTCTGGCCGAACCCCTTTAACAGCATGGCCAGACCTAATCGCCGCGGCCACAGTATCATCGTCATGATCAGCCTCTTCCTTTTAGCGCATTTGCTCAGCCGGTGCGCGCTGTCTTCGTCTTTCTCGTCATATTCTGCTCACTTCCTGAACACGTGCGACCGTCTGATTAGCTAATTAAACCATGACATGCTACGACCAAGCTGATTAAGCCAAGTCATTTTAAGAGCGAGCTTATTAAGGGGGGATGTGGGGGATCAAATTGCGAAAATAGCAAAAAAAAAAAAAATCAATTTTTGGAAAACACTAGTTTTGGCATCTGTGGTAACTTATTTACGCAGTATCTAAGCAATTACACTGAAAACGCATTTTAAGTGCCTGAAAAAAATAATTTTGTAAGTGAGGTTAATTAAAAAATAAGCCCAAAATCGCGCTAAAACGGTGCAGTTCACGGCATCGTATTTTGTCTTTCCTGCCACCAAGCACCGCCATCTTGGTGTCGTTTCAAAGCTCAAAGTTTCGTCTTTCTGTTCCTGCCCTTCTCGCTTGTGATCACCACATAGAAAAAGTGCAAACAACGAAAAAATTTGGCAGATCCCACGCTTTATGGGAATCGGTTTCATGTGAAGCAATCATGTGAAGTAGTTGTTTACGCTGCATTTTTTGTCTTTGAGCGAAACGTTACAAGGTGGATCGACGTTTTTTTCTAAGCGTAGTAGTTGTGTGCCCATAGTGGGTTTACCAGGCACGTCGACTACACTGGCGTTTAAAGGGTAACTTATGGTATGACGTAGCGTCCGCACTCAGTTTACAACACTGACGTCAGTATTATTGAAATGAAGTGCACATTACGGTGCGATGATGTGAACATCATACGTAACTTTCGTTAGCGTATTCCTTCGGAGTCCAGCAACGCTTGAATATAGCTTGCTTAATCGTAGCAATACAAATGTAACCTTTATTAGACTTCTATAAAAGCAGAGCCAACACTGGAACCACAAGTGACGTTAACCCAGCATGACAGCCTGTATCATATATATAGGATCAATGTGTTATGTTTATTGCTTTGTTATAAAATTAGATAGCAGCATTGCAACCACAATTGATGTTGCAACGACATTATACCTGCATAGGGTCTTTTTCCACAGCAGTTTCGAGACACGGCGTAGCTCTGTGGTAAAATACTTGACCGCCACGCAGAATGCTTGGGTTCGACTCCTGCTGAAATCCTGATTTTTATTCTTTGTATTCTTCGGATCAACACTGCCGATGCCAGTTTTTCTTAACGCTCTCGCATTTAAATTTCCGATGTCTGTTCTCGTGGTTCCTGGGAAGATGTAAACTGTCAATCACCTGTGGAGCATACCCGCTTATCGTAGCCTGTGGTATATGGGTATGTGCCACACGTGTCTGGAGGAAAAGGTTTGACAACGTATGCGACTGCATTTTCATGTTATTTATGTCATGACCAGACAGTCATATTCGTCAAACCCTCTTACCCTCCCATGACAATTTTGGTCTACAACAAACTAAGGATGCGATCACGAGAGCACCCAGACGTAGGCGGCTAGAAAGATAGATAGAAATGTAGATAGAAACGCTCGAAGTGCCTGAGGTTCGCTAAGAAATGCTTCGCATTTAAATATCGGAGGGCGTTCTCACGAACCCCTCAATGTACGCGGTGCTCCTATTGGTGGAGCGCGCGACACCACTGAGAGGCGTTTTTCTATTGGGTGTTGCCACGGCGACGGCCGCTGTGTTTACGAGCAAAGTGCTCACTGCTTGATCACTCCGCGGCCGTAATCACGTGAATTGGCGCTGTTTGAAAGGTGATGAGTGTATGGGAGGCAATGTGCAAGCCTCTTGAGTTTCATACGGAGGAAAACGAGGGATGATATCGCATGGATTGGGCGAGCCAGTGATTAGATTGGGGTATATACCGAATGGGTTGTCGGCACGTCATGTCATCCCTTGCGGGGACGGTAATAAAGCGACAGCGATGTAAACCATAGCGCTTTATCATCAGAACGCTTACTACTTATCAGATGACGCGCGAGTGCCGCTTTACCGGCTTTACTTCAGATGATCTACCGACGCTTGCTCTCGCGCCGCTCCGCTAAGACCCGAGCTTCATGCGCATGGGTTCCTGGACCCGTTTCGATAAAACCGGTGTCTAATGTCCCCACTAGCGGAAGAGTGGTCTCGTTTCACTTAGAAAAGTTAATATTGTGAGAAAATGCATCTGTGGTATAGTTCGGTGCGAAGTCGCCATCAGCTTTGGACTGCCGAGAAGGTGTTGGCACTGCGGTGCGGGTGTGCGTACAAGAAAATGAATCAGGTGTTAGTAGTTGACAGGGCTGATCGCAAAGCTTCATCAAACTGATACACCACTATTTAGGCCGCCTGATGACACGTTCCGCGGCCGCAAAAGTAGCAGTACAGTCCAACATGCCCAATGTTTACATGCAGCTTGGTGCAAAAGCGTCTGCGGTAAACGATAGAGAGTAATAAACTTCCCAAATAAGGCCAAATTAAGAAGTAGAGGCCCAAAAGATTGCCTCCTGGCAAGGGCACCAATTATTACTGTCCTGGCGCACTTTAGCATAGGGTCAACTGCAACCAAAACTTTGTTGTCCATTTTCTCAAAAGAGTGTTTTGTGCCTGCCACTTCACTTGTGGAAAGCATAGCACAACTATGGCTAGAGCAATTTTTATGCTGTTTGTTTTATTGTAATCCATAGACTGTGCTGTACCTCAACACAGTTTTGGAATTTTTGTTTAGGCTTTCATTCTTTTCTTAAATCATAATTACTGCATGGCACGATTAGCTGAGATACAGGCATATTTGCATGTAATGTTCAGCAGAAAATTATTAGGGCTGTAAAAACAACCTAAAACTGTCTTTAAGTACAAACAGTATGCGAGTAAAGATACAAAGTAGTTCCAGCCTCCTAGGATGTTTCATCACTGTGCCAGGCTTTCCACCAGCAAGGAACTTGTGAATTTTTATAAAATGAAAACCAGACTAGTACAGATATCTTATGGAAATTTAAATTTGTCTTTTTAAGATGATTTGCAGTGAGTGTGCCAATTTCATCAATCTAGGCCAAGTAACTAAAAAGTTACAAATGATCCCCGCAACTCCCTTAAGCCACATCTTGCCAAGAACATGTCAATTAGGACCATGCTAATGAAGCCGTGTCATGCTAAGGCCGAGCTAACTAAGACCATGGTAATTATGACACGCTAATAATTACCAAGCTGTAAGACCTTGCTAATTAGCTCCATACTAATTAAGCATGATCTAATTAATGTTACGATAATTAAAGCCATACTATTTCAGACAAGTCTATTCAATATCATGTTAATTAGCACTTACTAATTAAGACCAGATTAAATAATATCATGAAAATTGATACCGTGCTGATGTGATCGTCACTCCGAAGCAGACTGCACAGACTGAGTTGACGTCCACCGCATCAAACACCTGACAGTCACACTGGCACTATGACAGTCACAAGTTGAACTGAGGCTTCCCAGAATCAACGAGCTTGAGGCTGAGCTCGCATGCCAAGTAGTTTGATTGACAGGTGCCCACGGCAAGGCTCTGGCCCGCCCACCACGTTGGCTCTTGCCAAGGCGCAGTACTCACGCCGCAACACCCACGAGCGGCATGATTCAGCTATGAGCTGCAACGTAACCTCATAATATTTGACTTAACATAATAATCGACGTAATATTCAACTGAAGTGAAACAAGTTGCCTTCGAGTGCTGCATGTGCACCCTTGTTGCCTTCGAGTGGAAATTTCCATGCTCGAGTTGGAACGAAAGAACTTGCCCGAAAGGTGATAACCGCCCACGAGCATGCCTGTGGGAGGCACAATGTTCAGTTGGCAAAGAAAGAGTGCGACAATTACACTGACGTTGCTGCATCGTTGAAATGTTTTCTGAGTGGCAGCATTGATGCATTCGCACATGCTGTTTCTTTGAAAACCGCCACATGCCTTTGTGACGACATGCATGTTTTTGTAGTTGTTTTTCGAAATGCTGCTTTAGCGCGCTCCGCACTGTCTTCCTGTCATGACTGCTGTAGAGCGAGCTCGGAGCAAAGTCGTGTACACGAGAAGCTCGGGCCATCCTGCATAGCGCCCCTGGTTATAGTGAATTTAGGCAGAATAACAGACCGGCTATATATACAACTGCGCTTTTTAATATGCATAAGATAAACCCTGACGCGTAGAGTTGGTGCCACGGAGGTAAACGCGCTCCTTCAGCTTGGCTTCCTGGTATTAAATGCGAAGCATTTTTTAGCGAACTTAGGGCACTTCGAGCGTTTCTCTCTATCTATCTATCTATCCGCCTACGGCTGGGTGCTCTCATCATTGCCTCCTTAACTTGATGTAGACCAAAATTGGCATGGGAGGGTAAGAGGATTTGACGAATATGACTGTCGGGTCATGACATGAACAATGTGAAAATCCTGTCGCGTACGTCGTCCAACCCTTTCCTTCAGACACGTGTGGCACATATTCGTTCACCATGGGCTGTGGTGTACGGGTATGCGCCACAGGTGATTGACAGTTTATATCTACCTAGGAATGGCAAGGATATGAAATATTATAGCACTGGGAATTCTCTACGCAGCGACATTTCTATTTTTTTAAATTACTCTCTCATTTTTTTTTTGCTTTAGTTAATATGGCAGAATGATAACGAGTGCATTATGCAATAATGAATGTAATGTTCCCTGTAAACAAAAATTAGGGTTGATAAAATCATTTGGAGAATGTCATGGCGTGAATCATTCCTAGGGCCAAAATATAGACGCAACCGCGGGCTTCTACCATGTTTTTTTGTCACGCCAGGCTTTCTGGAAGTTTGGTACAGCAATGATGCAAGTAAAAATTCATAATGTAAGAACTACTGGAGGTATCATAATGAAACTTTGTTATTAATCATTCAGTACACTTCCCAATAAGCATGCCAAATTTCATTGCTCTAATGGAAAAAATGAATAATTTCATCTACAATCCCTACCTCCCCACTTAGAAGGTGAAATATGACTTTTGGCACAGTTTGTGCAAGACGCAATTGTAAGGTGCAGAGAAGTAGAATTGTAGCAAAATGGTGCAAGTGGTGCAGTTGGACCATCACTGGATTCTTTAAAATACTCTAATCTAAGCCAATTATAGAGTATATGAATATCTGAAAAACAAAAAAGCATGAGCCTTGATTCGAATAATTATGGTACTGCCCTTTACATTGACTAGGGTCTACAGGCAACATTCCATCCTTGCTTTTTCCCAAATCAAAGCTGAAGAGCTGTGTCACATTGAAATCACATCCCCCACCTCCTTTACTTCTTTTCTCTTGTTGTTGAATGGTGATAGACTTGTAGTTATATGTTTTATTGATTTGAATTGAACACACTGCAGGCTTCGACAGTGACGGCTAACACACAAAACCAGTTAAGCATCGGATCACCAGAGTAAAAATACAGGACAGCAGGTGTTAAAGCATGTCCAATGCCAACAACAGAACCCAGTTAAGCATAGGATCCCCAGGGCAGTAATATGGGAAAGCGGGTGTTAGAACATGCCCAATACGCTTCAGACAGCACCTGTAGCAACTGCATTTTGCATCATGCAACCTGGCAAAGGTGCATCTGGTTACGAAGAAGGCTGAGGATGCTTGCGAGTGTCAATGCAAGGCTTACCACAGTGTGATCTCCCTGCAGCAAGACAGCAGGAGTTCGAGTTGCTGGTGACGACTGGATGCCTGGGCTTACTGCACTCATGCCTAAAATCTCGGTGGGGTCCGAATCTTCCTCCTCATCCTGTGGCTCTGCCAAGTCCTGTCAAGGATGAGATAGCGTGTGAAACACCGCAAAAAGACAAAGGGTGTGAAACTAGACTGTTCACATGTTCCCATGGTAAGCTGTGCTTTTCAAACCCAATTTTCCCTTTAGCGGAGCCATTAATATTCGCAATATATCTGGGACTATCATCTAACAGTACAGATTGAGTCTGGGTTTCACACCAAGTGGTGTTTGCAGTGAAGTGGCCCAAAGCAGCTGCCTCACCCTAGGGGACTCCGCAGAGTACATGTCTTCAGCTGCCTGATGCGTCTGATATTCGTCATCTTCCTCCTTGACGTCACCATCGGACACTTCTTCTTCCTCTGGCACCATCACCTGCTGCTGGTGCTGCATATGCCATGCAACAAACAGCTTAGGGACCATGCATCAGAATTAGAACCACTGACACTCGCTTGGTGGCCAATTGGGAGAGCTACAGTAGGATGAAGTTTGCAAGCTTAAGCATCCTGGCGAGGAAGGTTTAGCTCAAAGGTCACCTATGCTAAGCCCATTCAAATGAACATCAAGGGCAGAAGTGCTCTAGTTACACATCTACTGAACCAAATTTTAACTGTATCTGTTGCTATCAGGAAAGAAAGATAATTTTGCTAGTGATGGAAGCAGAATATATATTTTTTATTTATTCATATTGTTGGCCTGCCGTCCGTTACAGGGTGGGTCAAAAGCAGCACTTCTGCAAGTGGTACATTACATGACACACACACACACGCACACTTGAGAAGAGAAAAAAAATACTACATAAGCAAACATAAGAGAAAAAAAAGCATAAGCGTACATAAGCGAAATAGTTCGCATATACATTGATCAAATTACACAACACCATAAATGCACAGTTAACAAGCAACGTTACAAAACATAACGGAGCATTACCATACAAAAACACACAGCCGTAAATAAGTGAAATATTCTGTAAATGCACCGCTCAAACAATACATAACTAACAATATAATGCTAACGAATTAACTCAAAGACAACCACAAAATAGAAAGCATGCGTGCGCCTTTTGTGGCCTGCTAGGTTATTTTCAAATTGATCTGCATAGATGCTTTCTCGCGTTAGTAGCGGCAATTCATTCCATTCTTTAATCGTTCTTGGGAAGAAAGAAAACGCTTAACTGCTACTGTGCATATGAGGTACTTTAAAATTACCACCTTTGCTTCTTCGCAATATTCTACCTTGTGGTGCTATCAAGTACTGATGTTAAATTTGTTTTAGTGAAAAGGTAAAAAAACTTTAACCTTGCTATGCACCTGCGTTCCGCAAGCGTGGGCAAGTTCAGCAAACTGAGCATTTCGGTGATGGAATCTGTGCGAGAATATCGTTCTAGGACAAACCTTGCTGCTCGACGTTGAACTCTTTCCAGTCTCTGAATTAACCCTGACTGATGGGGGTCCCAGATTATGCTGGCATACTCTAGCGTGGGCTGAAGGTAGGTCAAATAAGCTGTTAGTTTTACTGACTGTGAGGCTAAATGCAATTTCTGTTGCAAGAACCAGAGCTTTTCTGCAGTTTTGCATATTTTTCCAACATGGTAAAACCAGCATTAAGTTCATGGACATATTTATGCCCAAATATTCTAGCACGTCAAACGTAAAAAGTACCGAGGAATTCCTTGTGTAATTAAAGTCGAAGATATTAATTACTTTATTTGTTATGCATAATAAAACAGTTTTATCCTCATTTATTTTCATTTTCAATTTGTTGCACCATTTTTATACTGTCCAAAGAGCGTCACTGAGCAACTGCTGATCTTCCGGACTATCAATTTCTTTGTACAATAGACAATCATCGGCGAAAAGTCGTACCGTGATTCTTTCATGAACTTCGGAGGCAATGTCATTAATATAGACTAAGAATAGCACTGGGCCTAACACAGACCTCTGTGGAACACCTGACGCCACGTTCAACGGCTTTGATTTAATGTTTTCCACCCTTACGTACTGCGTTCTGCCCAGGAGGTACACGTTTATCCATTTCACTATTTCTTTCCTTTATTCCCATAACTGCCAGCTTCAAAAGCAATTCTGCATGTAGCACTCTATCGAATGCTTTCAACAGATCAAGACAGATGGCATCTATCTGTTTCTTTTACAGCGAAAGCTGTTATGAGATCACAACAAGGGCCGTTTTTGGCGCTGTAGTTGTCCGCCGCCGCCGGTGTCTGTAACTACTATCACTTGAAATAAGAAAAAAAAAAAACGAAATAAGAAAAAATTTCCAGGATGGAATGAGGTTCAAACCTGGGCCCCCTGCGTGGAAGCCCAGTATCCTACCTCAGAGCCATGCCGGTGCTTGAAACTGCTTTGCAAAAAGACCCTATATAGGCTTCGTGTCGGGAAGGAACCACATTAACATATGTAATGTAGCGTGGTAGGAGAGTAAAATAACTACCAAGTGTCACACAACGCGAATTCTGTAACCAGGCGTCACACAATGCGAATTGCACAACGAGTAGGTTGTTGAATGCTTCCAACCCATTACAAAGGGCTCTGCCATAATTCTTCATCGTCATTAGCCACAACATCAACAAAGTGCACATAATGCCTTGCAGGTGTTTAGCAGGTACCACGGTTCTGCGCAGAATGACGAAAAATTGAGTAGTGGCTGCTTCCCTACTTCACAAAAATTATGATGATTTATAGCGTAGTGGGTTGCTCGCAAGTGCACCTCTATTGGTTGCCAAGCAAGCCCATAAGGCTCCCATGATCCATTTCCTTGGGGTCTCAATAAAGTTAATTCCCTCTCTATCTCTTTCTCATGTTACAGTATGTTATAAAGCGTGGTGGGAGAGTGAAATAGCGACCGGGCGTCACACAATGCGAATTATGTGACTAGTGGGTCATTTAAAGCTTCCAACCCATTACAAAAGGCTCAGTCATAATTCTTCATCATCATCAGCCGTCGCATGAAGAAACTGCACATAATGAATTACAGATGGTACCTCGCTTCTCCGCAGAATGATGAGTAATGTCGTGGTGGGTGCTTCCCAACTTACCAAAAATTATGATTTGTGGCGTAATGGGTACGTTGCTAGTGTACTTGTATTAGTAGCCACAAGAGAGTTTATAACGGGCTCTAGAAATGCCGCTCTTTGAGCTTTCGCTGTGACTGTGCTGCGCTTTCCGCGCAGGCTTGGCGTTTTTTGTTTAACATCATGGCAAAGTCATCAAATTATAATAAAATAAATAAATAAATAAATAAAGCAGAACATATAAATATAAATAAACCTTATAAATAAATTAGAAGAACTGAAGAACTTGGAGTGCACAACAATGCAAATACTGTCAACTTCCGATTTTTCAGACTCCCTAGGTACCACAAAATCGTTCGAAAAATCGGGCAGTCCGAAAAAGTGAATTTACGCTTTTTTATTTTGCGCAAGCGGTCAAATCGCCATAGACATGTCCAAAATAGCTTCAATGCCTCCCAGTACATTTATCAGGCGTTTTGGTATGCGTCCAGGCTCTTGTGCATAGATTCGGTACCTGGCAAAAACTCCACTTAATTTCACGCCAACCACCAATTGCAAATTTCCGCCTCATGATGAGCACCACCGATACCAGCAAAGCACGGCATATTTTATGGCTCTCTCGCATGGAGCGTTTGGAAACGATGACACGGAACACAAATGCTGCGGCGGAAGAGCTGACGACCCATTTGGCATTCCCCGGTGCATCTGCTCACGTAAACGATGTGCTACTGTATGAAAACCTTCGTCACCACTCGACATTTGCTGCCGCGTAAAGCTGATCATTCCTAGTTGTGCGCAGCACATCGCCAACCAAGCTGACGCCGTCACTACCGGGGCGCTTGCTGAACAGCGAGAAGTGTTTCTTATGCCCACTTTGTTCCTGACTGCACAAGGGCATGGCGATGGTGAGCTGCTTTCGTTCGAGAGAGCAACACGTCTGCGGCAGTGCAGCGCGTTCGGGCTGTCGCCTATTAAAAGCATGCAGTAGGCTTACCACATGCACTACCGAGCAGTTAGCTGAAGACGTCTATCATAAAGGTTTACGAGCAATGAGGTTGTACTGGCACGTTTGCCACCTGCCACAATCATGTCTAGGCACATTTCCAGTGCTTATCGGTAGAGGTGTGCGAATATTCGAAATTTCGAATATTTTTCGAATAGTGTTTGCTATTCGATTCGATTCGCACTGAAATTTTACTATTCGAACTTCCCAAAAACAAATGCAGTCAACGTCCGGTTGAAAGTGACCCCTTCAGATTTTCAATATTATTCACCTCATTACACTCTCGTATTGCGGCAAAGCTGCCTTTCAAGCTCCGTTACGGTCGAACTTAGCCAAGAGACAAAGTCCGGTTGGAAGTGGTCCCTAGAGTTTCAATATGCTTCACCTCATCACACTCTCGTATTGCGGCAAAGCTGCCTTTCAAGCTCCGTTGCGGTCGAACTTGGCCAAGAGACAAAGTCCAATTGGAAGTGGTCCCTAGATTTTCAATATGCTTCACCTCATCACACCCCCGTATTGCAGCAAAGCTGCCTTTCAAGCTCCGCTACGGTCGCAAATGTATTAGCTCAAGAAAACGCTGGTTCCAATATGGAGATGAAAGATGTGGCAGAGTTGGGGGCTCGTTTAATGCTGTTTTGGACCTGAAATTTGGGCAGGAAGTCCGAAAAATCGGACGCCGAAGCTTTTTAGCATCCAAAATTTCAGATGTTCCTATATATCGACGTCTACGAGGCAGATTTGGAACTCCGGACTTGAAGGGAGCACACCCTTGTCTGCCACATCAGTTCGACTTCCACAGCAGTTGAAAGAGGAGGAGAGGCTGAGGAAATGCCATCTCTGCCTATCACGTGTAAAGTGTTGTCGGCAGCACTTTGGTTGCACCAAATCATGTACATAAATACAATTCGGCCTCTACATTGCCTCACTCTTGATAAGAAAGACAACTATGAAATATGACCTCACCAGCGCTTCATCAACCTAGCAAAAAGAAACACTTTCATGTTGCTATCTCACAAGAACATACTTAGGGATTCTCTGCAACTTTTTCTGTAATTTCACTTCGAATTATTCGAAAAATGTTTGAGAAATATTCGAAAATTATTCGAAATTATTCGATTCGATTCGCACTCAATCTTTATTATTCGAATTCGCTTCGCACCCAAAATTTTGCTATTCGCACAGCTCTACTTATCGGTAAAGACATCGCCACACTGCACCGCGATAGTGGCTTCTTCGGATTTTCAGTCTGCTCCACCCATGGTGGTGTCCTGACTTCTTTCTTGTGTCCGTGTTTGCACGCCCTGTCTTTTTAGAATGAATACTTACCAACTAGCTCAGCTCTCTGTTATTCTAAGCTCCACCCATAACACTAGAGCACTGCGGGAAAGCTGACTTTCGGACACTGCTACTGCCGCAAACAGATAGGCTCACGAAAGTGCTAGTTCAAACCTACGAGATGATAGACGCGGCAATGAAGGGGGCTTTAATGCTATTTCGAACCTGAAATCTGTGCAGAAAGTCCGAAAAATCAGACGCTGAAGAGTTCCCACGTCTGAAATTTCAGACGTTCTGATACACTGACGTCTATGGAACTTGTGACGGTGCCGCGAAAGCATCCGAATTATCAAGCATGTCCGAAAAATCGGCAGTTGACTGCATCACGTAATGCGAGGAGTCTTCTTAACGCATGTAATGTTGTATGGCAGAAGTGTGGAATCGCGCCAGGTGTCAATACTTGTAAATTGCACAGTGAGTGAGGGGTGCCCACCCATACAGACATATTTAATCATCATCATCAGCAAGAGCATCAACAAAATGAGCAGCTGCGTAAGTTCGTGTGTTGCCTTACAGACGTGTAGGGGGCACTTCGCAACTTTACTTGCAGTAGGCATTCTAGGATAATTTTAAGCGGCCAATGTTACTTGCACAGACGCTCCTTTTTGCGGCATGGTTGAGGTGTCCACCGAGAAGCGAAGCGAGGCTACCAATTGAGAAGACAATGTGAACCAGGGCCGATTACACTATCGTGTTCTACACTTGAGGCAAAGGTCAAGCATCCGCCAATTTCTTTTTGGTCGCCATTTGACATTGGTTTTGTGTAGTACGGTGCCACGCAAAGAAGTCTGCATAATTTAGAAGGTCCGAAAAGACTGTTGGCAACTTTCCGCGACAGCGTTTGTTTTTGTCAGCTTTTTCTTTCTTGCGTTCATTCTGTCGGCAATATAGGCTTGGACTTGCTCTAAACATTTGAAAACTGAAAGGGAGGCTCCGGTCACATGTATCAAATCTAACACATGCACGGTTGCTTCGTGCAGCCATTGAAAAAGGTTACTTTGGTTATAACACTGTACTGCTTATAGAGCGGATATTCCTGACTTCGGTGACTCAAGTTATAAGCGGGGAGGGGGGGGGGGTGAGAGCTACGTGCACTGGCTATCTGGAGATTGCGCCACAAAGTGTGCAGTGGTGACGCGCGCGCCCCACTTGTATGCTTCATAAACGGCAGCCAGCGTGCTGCCCTGGGGGCTTGGATTTTGGCTGCCTTGGACGCTGGAATACTGCCACACCTGCCTACGTGACTGTTGCTGGTCGTCTTCTGCCCGGTACACTGCTGTCTTGCTGTCATGTTTCCGTGTTGGTCACGGCCCTTCGGCGTGAGTCAATGGCTCGTCGTTACTAAATACAGTAATCCCTAGTTATAACGAAATCGTTTTACTCGAAATATCGCTCTATTCGAAGTTTCTTCCGGTCCAGACCCATACGCATGCATATTGAGCCACATTACTAGAAGCACACGAAGAGCTTGACCTGCTTAAAATGAAGTGGCGAGCGGAGGCGACACTTTTGTGCATGCAGTGTCAAATTAATGCCGCCGACGTCTCATGCAGGCACAGATCAGGCTACATAAGTACCAAACCCATGACCGATGACCATGTTGCCGACTGCTTATTTGCCACGGTGGTGTAGTGGTTATGGCACTCGACTGCTGACCCGAAGGTCGCGGGATCGAATCCCGGCCGCGGCAGCTGCATTTTCGATGGAGGCAAAAATGTTTGAGGCCTGTGTACTTAGATTCGGGTGCACATTGAAGAACCCTAGGTGGTCGAAATTTCCGGAGCCCTCCACTATGGCGTCTCTCATAATCATATCGTGGTTTTGGGACGTTAAACTCGAGATATTATTATTGACTGTTTATTCGAGCACTGAAAATTCGGACATGCTCGTTCATTTGGACATCATCGCGGCACTGCCACTCGTCCCATTGAAGTAATGCAAACTCATGACCGAAAATTGGGACACCCCACAGTGCGCCATTAGATTTTTCGGACTCCGGCTGGTTGATCGGGTGTGACGTCGAATGCCATGACAAGCTGTCAGCGACGATAACAATATTTTTGCTAGGTTGCCAGCACTGAAAGGTTGCACTGACTATGGCTGGAGGTTGTGCCAGTGCCAAATACATGCAATGGTTGCCTTTTGACTTTAGCCAGTCAAGCATCAATTGAATGTCTACCACGGCCAAACCACACGCCAAGCCAAGTCACGCTCGAAGTCAGTTCGGTGTGGCCAATTGCATGTGGCCTTTGAGGGTTTGTGTTGTCAGTTGTTTTTGCGGCTAGGCCTGACCTGCTGAAATGGCTCCGACGCCACCCATTCCATCTGCGCAGTTGGGACTAATGAATACACGTGGCAACTACAAAACACTGGCAATAGTGAAAAAAACAGCGATTATTCGCCAGGTGGAAGACAGCCAACCTCACTTTGATTTGGCTTGGGAGTTTTTGCTGAGTTGGATGATGATGAGATTGTTCATCAGGTCGTCGAACCAGCGCAGGTGGACGGTGACTCTGATGATGTGCCGCCCACACCACAGTCATCAAATCATGCAGTGACCAGTGATCATGCAAAACCGGTCAGTTTTCATGACTGAATGAGGCTGTTCATAAAATTGCTGGCCAAGAGGTAGAAGGCAACTTCGAGACGTTCGCGTTGCCTGGCGTTGCTGCTCCTGTGGTCGCCCCAGCGAAGGATGCAGAGACAAGTGACATTGTTGGTGGCCCCAGCAACGACGAAGAGCCACGTGAAGTGCAAACTGTGGTGCAGACGTGGGAGTACCTATGCCTGCTGCGAAATAAAGTTGAATGCGTGGGGCGGCGACCACGGCCTCATGCAATGCTTGGTCAAATTGGAGCAGGGGTTACTCACACCCAGCAAGAACTCGAAACAGCCAAAGCTTACTGACTTTTTTTGCATCTAAATAAAGTTTTGTTTCACTGAATACATGCTGTTTTGACTTCCTCACAGCTGTGGCGCAATTAAAGCTCAACTGCTTTAGCTTTTCTCAAGTAGTCGCTTACATCGTAATACCGCTTATAACAAATTTTTTTGTTGTCCCGCTGACTTTGTTATCACGAGAGATTACTGTAAGTTGTTGTTCCCTTGTCTGTGAGGCCTCCGTCTGCATTGCTTTGACCACGGACTGGTCGAAGCAAGCTCAATACCCACACAGTCTAGACTGTATTGAGTTACTTTGAGCCGCCAAACAAGTTGAGGGAGCATTTATATGAGGGCGAACTAGATTTGGGCAAGTAGTGAAATGTTCCATGACAGAAGATTTGAAACAAAGGGCTTTGATCTGTCTTGGGTCATATGCATCTTCACTCACGTGTCCTGCCACAGTTGTTGGTGGTGCAGGGGCAGCAGTGTTGAGCATGAACATTGGGGAGATGGGCAAGCCCTGTGGCTGCAGCACGAGTTGGCCACCAGGCATTGGCTGCCCCAACACCTGCACACAATTGCCAGACGGTGATGCTGAGAGAGTGCAGACACTCAGGGAACAAACAATCCCGCACACCAAGAAGTAAGAACCGGTGACAGGAAAGCACACTTTAGAAGGGCATCGGCTCTTTCTTCCATTCTGCATGGTCTGGCCAAGCAAACTGTGTATATACCCTGAGGTCAGTGTAATCAAGGGCAGTGACTTGGTTCAGCAGTTCTCATAAAAGTGGATGAGAAGAGTCTCGGTGTGTGCGACACAAGGCATGCTATGGGAGTGGACAAAATCAGTGATGAAATACAGGTTTTATAGATTTGAAAGACGCTTCCTAGGTAACCTGATGCACATGGACTTCATAGATTTCTTCTGCCAAAAATAAATAGTTTTCTGGGTGGTTTTTGGTTCTCTAAATAAACAGATTGTCATTGTGAGTTTTGTTAATCTTGCACACTAGTTTTGCATGCCTTTTAATGATATGAATTTCAGCTGACAAGACTTTTTCTTGTGACCCCGTTCAGTTCATATCACCAAGATCCTGCCGTATAACTTTCAGCAAGAGGGTTCCATTGTTTGCACTTGAGAAGCTTTTTAGTGGTGAACGTCGTTTCCTCTTCTCGCTGGCGCCACACTTTGAGGTGTGGCGTATCTACGATGACGTACAACACCGAGTGCGTTAAGTAGATGAGGGTGCTACGGCCTGCAGTAAAGAGAGCCTCGATGTCCTCCTCGCCTGCCGCACGGAGCAGCAGGCGAGGAGGACAATGAGGCACTCTAGCGCAGCATAAACTGCAGAGAAAGAAAAAGGATGTGTCTCGCCCATGCATCTTGACGTGTGTGTGACATGCTGATGCATGTTTGTCACGTGAACCTCTGGCTTCGGTACGGGAGAATGCAGGGACAGACTTTGGCCAGTGAAGGCTAGACAGGACAAGTGGCAAAGCTGCGAAGTTTGCCTCCTTACATCATGGTTGCGCACTGCTTCAATGTATTTTTCATCTCTGCTTGAAATGGACCTATTTGAAAAAAAATTGAGCCAGCTATGCACTAGTGGTGCGAAGAATGAGAAAACAGTGAAGCTGGTGGCATTCCCCTCCCCTGGTTTTGGGATGTAAAACACCAGGTATTATTATTATTATATTTCTCTCCTCCTCACTTCCCTTTCCCACCCCGTGCTATACTGTACTATACATGGCTATGCTATGCTCTGCTAGCGTAAATGGATAGCCGAGGGGTTACGATGCTCGCATTTGGGTCTTGTGTATGCGGGTTCGAATCCCACCTCACCAAGAAATTCTTTCTGCCAAGAATTTCTCTCTTTCTTTCTATCCCTTTCTTTCTCTCGCCCACCAGAGTTATTGCATCCCAGGCTAGACAAATCGGCGCGTGTGTTCTGGGAGTGAAGCAGAAGATGAAGAGGACAAAGAGAGTGCATGCCGGTTCATGATGATGATAGTTCCCGTTCGCAACTAACTAGGCTTTTCCGAATATAAACAGCTCCGCTGTTAAAATTCTTGCAGTAGAATGCTCTCTTTTGGGCACATAAAAACTAAGGGTGTGCGAATATTCGAAATTTCGAATATTTTTTGAATAGTGTTTGCTATTCGATTCAATTCACACTGGAATTTTACTATTCGAACAATTCGAACTTCCCAAAGACAAATAGAGTCAATGTTCGATTGAAAGTGACCCCTACAAATTTTCAGTATGCTTCAGCTCATCACACCCCCGTATTGCGACAAAGCTGCCTTTCAAGCTCCGTTACGATAGAACTTAGCCAAGAGACAGTCAACGTCCGATTGGAAATGGTCCCTAGATTTTCAATATGCTTCACCTCATCACACCCCCGTATTGCGGCAAAGCTGCATTTGAAGCTCCACTACGGTCACAAATGTATTAACTCAAGAAACCGCTGGTTCCAACATGGAGATGAAAGATGTGGCAGAGGTGGGGGCTCAATTAATGCTATTTTGGACCTGAAATTTGGACCGGAAGTACAAAATATCGGACGCCGAAGCTTTTTAGCATCCAAAATTTTATATGTTCTTATATATCGACCTCTAAGAGGCAGCTCTGGAACTCCGGACTTGAAGGGAGCACACCCTTGTCCGTCACATCAGTTCGACTTCCACAGAAGTTGAAAGACGAGGAGAGGCTGAGGAAATGGCATTTTTGCCTATCACGTGTGAAGTGTTGTCGGCAACACTTTGGTTGCACCAAATCATGTACATAAATACAATTCGGCCTCTACATTGCCTTATTCTTGATAAGACAACTATGAAACACCACCCCGCCAGCGCTTCATCAACCTAGCAAAAATAAACACTTTTATGTTGCTATCTCATAAGAACATACTTAGGCATTCTCTGCAACTTTTTTCTGTAATTTCACTTCGAAGCATTCGAAAAATGTTTGAGAAATATTCAAAAATTATTTGAAAATTATCCGATTCGCACCCAAAATTTTGCTATTCGCACAGCTCTAATAAAAACTTTCAGTGCATTACTAAAACTTGCGATGTGGCCAGGTGAGGCGCCCTTTTAAGAAGCAAGCGAAGAAGCAGAACAGGATGGCATAGAAGAAAAATGCCAGCTTGAAGAAACCAGCAGCACATTGGGAGTATTTTTTCAGTGCCGAGCGAGAAAGCACGTGTTGGAAGACCGAACTGGCAATGATAACACCAGTGGAATAACACCCGAGTTGACAAATGGGGAGATCACTGCAGAACTTACTGCTAAGTGGACTAACAAAGAGACTGCCGCAAGCACTGATGGTTTGCATTGAAACCTACCAGAGCACAATCATGACGAGGACAAGAAGGACGAACACACCACTGTTCATTTCCTTCTTGTCCGTGTCGTGACTGTGCGCAGGTGGGTTGCACTGCTACCCCAACAAGCCCAAGTTTTCAATAGACTGATGCTTCTCCACTCTCGACTTCAAGGGTGCAGCTTCCACAGCACGGCAATGGAAGGCACCAGCCTGTCATTTGTGGACCATTTGTACTATGCCAAGGGCACTGCGGTTAAGCATGTGGTTGGCAATAAGAGGCAAGCTACGCTAGTGCAGTTCCTAGCAATGAACACTTTGTTTCAAGTGAGTATTCATTGCACGAACGGTTCACTGATTGATGTGCACAAGGGCTTAACACCATCTTACCATGATCTCATTTATCAAATTCTGGCTACATTGTACCGTTTCATGATCCCCGCACTGTTCAATATCACGAGATTCAACTGCATTTTGCATTCATGCACCCAAACGCAGTTCCTCGACGTGTCTGTCCCAAGTTTTACACCGAAAGCTGTTATCAGATCACAACGACAGTGGGGTAGTTGTCCGTCGCCATCACCGGTGTCCGTAACCGCTATTGTGCGAAATATTAAAAAATTAAATGGGAAAAAAATTCTAGAAACGTCGGCCACTCTTATTGACTATCATCATCAACCAAGCATTAGCACCTCTAAGAGCAGTAGGCTTCCATGCCCTCAATCTCACTTTTCAATATTAAGTGATAGCACCAACCTGGGCAACAGATACCACCAGTGGTGGCTGTTATTCTTTGCTTCCATACACCACCTACCTAGCCATTGGTAAGTAGCCACTCTGTGCTCTTGGCCATGGCTCCACTGACAGTGACGGCCCTTGAACCCCTTACATATTACACCGAAAGCTGTTATGAGAAAGCGCAAGCGTCAGCGCTGACGTTGACACTGGCAGCAGCGTTGACGCAGGCGCTCATCGCGGTGTTGCACAGGAGAGAATGAGGTGTGCACACTCCGTCATTTTATACTGCGGAACTACCGTGCTGCCCCCAGTGGAGTATGCAGCTGTCACACCACGTGTCGTGCGCGCTGGTCCGTAGTGCAGAGGATTCCTAGAGGAGAGAGAGGGAGGGGACGCACATGTGCAGTGGGGGGTGGACGCCGCGGGAAGGAACGAGGGAGGGACGGACAAAGCGCCCGCCATAAGTTGCTTCGCATCTAAAAATTTCTAGGAACGGATAGGATTTGAACCCCGGCCATCTGCGTGGCAGTCAAGTATCCTACCACAGAGCCACGCTGGTGCTTGAAGCTCCTTCACAAAACTAACCTATACAGGTGTCATGTTGGTCAAGGAATCATGTTAACATATGGGTCATTCCATGCCAAATCATCCAGCGTTTTTCCAACCATCACAAATATGCCTGAAAAAATTTCCACATTTTTCTTGAGGTTCGAAACTCGTTCTGCTCGTTTATTTCTGTTGGCAAAAATTTTTCCCGCCTATTTGTGAGAGTTTGTGGTTTTGTGCCGACTGAGCTAAAGGGCATCAAACAACAATTTTTTTCAGAGGATGTTTATGGAATGCACTCGATCAAATGGTATTTCGATGCCAGTCGTGTGGCATTGTCAATATGCTAGTATGCAGCTAGTATACAAGCTACATACTAGCATACTAGGACGACACTATACAGCTTGTTACAGTAGAACCCCGCTGATACGTTTTTGAAGGGACCGTAGGAAATAAACGTAAGAGACGGGAAACGTAAGAGCCGAAAAACAGGAAAAACGGCAAAATATTTAGTGGTACAGAATTTTATTTCAATTCTTACGAGCAGCACGAAAATTGGCGCGCTCAGCCGCGATCTAGTCGATGGATAGAAACGCGGAGCTTAGGACGGCCTTATCCACAGAAATGTAATCAACGTATGTGATTTTTTTAACACCAACAGCTGTAGGCATGAAAGAACTAAGCACACGCAATCACGACTGGCGCGGCGAGTCCGACCACGGACCGCACGCACGACCATGCGAGCTCCAACCAGCTCGAACTCCTCCTGTTCTCCGACAAATAACGATGATGATGAGTCTACGCCAACGCGATGGCAGAAGTGAATGCCAATCTCGAAGGCCTTGCTTTCGCAAGCAATTACGTCATACACGCCATGTTTGTGCAATGCAAATCTCAGAGGCTATGCTTTTGTCAATAGTAAATGCCAATCTCGAAGGCCTTGCTTTCGCGAGCAGTTACGTCATAGACGCCATCTTTGCAATTTGAATCTCGAAGGCCATGCTTTTGTTTGCATCAATTGAAAGATTCTGTTGCTTGCGTCTCTCATGCAGCTAATATTACGGTCAAACGAGGCCAAGCTGCGTGAAAATGCGTCATGGCCGCTCTCTTTGGTAGTCACTCGGTCGGCTCCGGGCGCACTTCGCGACGTATCATACGGGAACGGTCCGACAGTTACGATGTAACAGCGGGGTTCCCAATACATTGTATCCTATGGGAGCTATGCCGGGACCGGCGGAAAACGACGTAACAGCCGGGAAAACGCAGCAGTGAGGAACGTAACAGCGGGGTTCTACTGTATTTGGTTCCTTTAGGCTCACTGTATGGTCCCACGGTTAAAGTTCATTGTTTTCAGTTTCCCAGCGCCTTTTCATAGCAGGTTTGGAGCAGTTACTAACAAAAATCACAGTTTGGAGCAGCACTTCCATCACTACCTTGCTTTGGCTGTGTTTAAGACAATTCGGGTGGTCACTCACTGCAAGCTCACACCCAGTTGGTTTTCTGTTTTTCCGCTTTGAAGAAACACTCTTTTTGCCTAAATAAATAAAAACAGTTTACAAGAATGAAATGAAGTGAAAACAGTGGGTACTTCACCTGACGAAATGAGTGACACTCCATATTTGAAATTTTCCAAGTGTCCCTTGTGAGATTTTATAAATGTTTCAGAAACCTCTGCAGAGAACAACATGAATGACTGAACAGCCATTGTGACACTTCTCCCAGGGCACACTGCAGCCTGCCTGGCAAAAGATGATCTTCACCTGTGGTGACACAGCCACCAGCTGGCCATTGATGTTGGCATACAGCTGAGGTGTGGCTACTGCAGCAGAGGAGGCACCAGGCGCCAGAGCAGCAAAGTTGCTGGGTGCAGCAGCAAACAGTTGCTGCAACTGCTGTTGCTGGAGAGGCTGTTGGAGCTGCTGCTGCAGTTGCTGTTGTAGCTGCTGCTGTTGCTGCTGCTGCTGCTGCTGTTGGTGGGCTGCCATGGTCACTGCAGCAATACAGTTAAAGACCTTCGTCAGGTCAAGTCATTCAAGGCCGAAAAAGTTCAAACAGAGGTCCGCACGGAGACCCTGAAACAATTTTAGCAAAACTTTACGAATGCATTGAGCCAGTAGTGCAAGTCCTTCAGATCATTTCCAGAGTGATTTAAGGGGGGATGAGAGTAAGTTTTTTATTTATTATCCTATCTTACAGAAAATTGGCATGCATGTACATCATTGAATGGAGGTTTCAAATCAACAGTAGTGTCATGCGAATGTAACTTTCTAGGCTCAAAGTGACTGGAAATTAGTGTTGAATAATTTTGAAGTGAATTCGAACGGTAGCAGGACTTGAATAGTAGCAGCATGCAAATTATATGTGGAAAAATACTTCAAGTTTAAATATTTCTCATACTTAGGCAATACAAGAGGCTAATAAAAAAAAAAGACTCAAGTGCAGTAGTGTGCCGTCGCGATGGTACGGATTTCCCCTGACAAGGTGGTTTCACGGCAGAGCAGTCTCGTGGTGCCATGAAACCATCTTTAGGCAGGTTGCACAAGGTAGAATGTGTCTTCTTGTTCTTTGTACTTTCAAATTTTAAATTAACGTCAAAGCGAATTCGACAACTGTAATATATGTTCGATTATTCGCACAGAACTATCCAAAGAGCAACTGCTAAAAACTGGCTCAACAAAATTCAAAGACATTTAAGGACCTACAAAAATTTAAGGGTTTTCAAGGCCTTGAAAATGCTATTTGAAAATTCCAGGTTTTCAAGGGTTTCAAGGATCGCTACAAAGCCTGAGAAGGTGCCTGACGAATCATTCGGCTTTGGGGCGTGGAGAGGGACGGTTCAAGAAAACACCCATGAGAACTACGCTAGCAGAAACTATCAGTGAGGCGCCACTGCGTGAGTGGAGCGCATCCCAGCAAAAACAAAAACTTTTGAACCAGCCACACCATGGTAACGCCAAGTTCTTTTTAGATGCGAAGTATCTCTTGCTCGGGGGTATGTCACGTGGCGTGGTAATCCGCACGCGGCGTAGTAGTCCGCGCTCACACTACGCATGCGCGACTCCTGCTTCCCTCTCTGCAACAGCTGCGCGTTACTCTCTCAACTTCTCTACCAGCACCTGCTTGTGCTTCTCCTGCGTTCTCGCTTCTGCTCTCACGGCGCAAATGCTACCCTCCTCTCCTCCAAGTGCTAGAGCGCTGTGCGCATTCAGTCCAGCGCTTGCCTCGGTTGGCTGCTCTGAAATGCGGGCTCGACATGCCGAAATTCTCTCCTGCGCAGCACTGCGATGAGGGCCAGCGAATGCGCGTCCCCTCCCCCTCTCTCTCCTCTCCTACGCTGCCCCCCTCTCGCGCGCCTGTCGACCGCGTTCCTTGCACACCCTGTGAGAATTAACGGCCAGGCTAGAGGGAAGACACGACGAGCGTAGTGTTCCTCTTCGCGTTCCACGACGTGAGGTCGGTAGCATGCCTAGCGAACGCCAGCGGAACGCAATCGTGCAAGTGCTCCGGCTTCGCATAGCCTCATGGTCCCCTTTAGTGGGAGCTGGTGTAATTTTTTTCCATGAATCAAAGAGAAACGCACAAGCAGCGTTTTATTACGTCTTGTAATGCACTGAATGTTACTTTTTATTGTAGGTAGTTTGAGCACTAGTGATTAATTGTAATCGGCACTCTGGACGTCATCAGGCTCATTCCAAAGTGCACAACTGGTGGAGCATATCGTGTCCTACATTTACCTTAATTTCTCGATTAGTAGAACGCTGCTGTTGATAATATTGACGTTTTAGACATTCTCAAGCACTGACCTTTCACTCAGACATAAATTGTTATTTGCCTTTAGTGTCCCTTTAAGTGAGATTCGCGGCAGATACCGAATGTACTTACAAGAGCCTGGGCGCACACCAAAATGCCTGATAAGTGTACTAGGAGGCATTCAAGCTATTTCGGACGTGGCTGCGGTGATTTGACCACTTGAGTGGAATAAAAAGGAATGAATTAGTTTTTTTGGACTGCCTGATTTTTCGGACGATTTTTCGGTCCCTAGGCAGTCCGAAAAATTGAATGTTGACTGTAGAAAGAGAATGCGCAATCGTCAATTAGTATAATGCTACAATCTTCCAGCAGACAGTGAGCATTGTATGCCCGCAATACAAGATGCTCCATGTCGATGTGGGCTGGGCGAACCAGCATTTACCTCAAGGTTTCTTTTCTCCAGCACCCTTGTAGCATGGTGGGTTGAAAACCTAGCAATTGGTGGCCTGTCAATGTGTGACGTCGTGTGCCTGTGTAAGGCAACCAGCAAGTGAAGTGAATTGATTGTATTGGGCTCTCAGCATCTGATGAAAGCTAGGATCCATGCACAAGCGTCCACTACATCACGACAGAAGACTCCTGTCCTAGTTAATGCTTACCAGTGATCATTGATGGAGAGTTTTGGATTGTCCACAAGCTTTTACTGCGACAGCAATTATATGGACACTCGAGGCGCATTTTTGTCGTCGTGTTTCGTAAAAAGTCCAAATTGATAACATCGCCCCACGCCTCATGTTCTGTGAGTGAGTGAAGGCATGCAAAGGCTGCCAACGAGCACGGCTCAAGCAGAAATGAAACGTGCTGGCCGGCTTTGTTGGGCGAAGGAGCATGAAGGAGTGCCAATGGGGCCAGTGCTGCATTGCTCAGGCAGGAACAGTGAACTGATCAAACAGGTGTGGTCGCACACACTGACTCCTCCGCAACAAACAGGTTTCTTGGCACAAATGCGTCACATATGCTTCCCACTATGACTGGAATAGTGCCGCCATCTAGAAGCGGTGCAGTGATTGCTTCGTTAGACAAACTAGACACTCGAACGAGAAGCACAATGCCTTCGTGCATTCAAGGTGAATACTATGAACTGCTGTTTTCACATTTGTGAATGTGAGTGCATTGCAACATACTGGACTGCAAAAAACAAAACCATGGAGTCTGACCAAAATGCTTGGCAGAGATGTGACACTGGGTATCAACATGGGTGCATCCCCATCAAAGGCTGTCATTTCAGCCTAACAGCATTACAGACTGTGCAAATTGTATTTCTGAATGCTTAACAACTGCTACTCGCTACCTATCGCCAAGCGCTGTTCTCTTCTGAGACTGTTGCACATTACCTTAGTTTTCTGCATACTAATTTTCAGACCTACCGTTCTGCTTTCCATGTTCAATTGAGTAATCATGAGTTGCAATTCGTTCTCCGAGTTACTCATCAATTCAATGTCACCAGCAAACCACAGGTTACTAAGGTACTCTCCATTAACTCGTATCCCTGACTCTTCCCAATCCATGGCCCTGAAAAACTCCTGTAAGCACGCGGTGAATAGCATTGGGGAGATCGTGTCTCCCTGCCTTACACCCTTCTTTATTGGAATGTTGTCGCTTTCTTTATGGAGGACTATGGTGGCTGTGGAGCCATTGTAGATTTCTTCCAGTATGTTTATATATGGTTCGTTGACGCCCTGATTTCGTAGTGCCTGCATTACTGGTGATGTCTCTAACGAATTAAATGCCTTCTCGTAACCTGTGAAGGCTATATATAGGGGTTGGTTATATCCCGCCCATTTCTCTATCACCTGATTGATAGTGTGAACGTGGTCTATTGTCGTGTAGCCTGTATGAAATCCTGCCTGGTCCTTTGGTTGATTGAATTCTGATGTTGTCTTAATTCTATTAGATACTATCTTTGTAAACAGCTTGTAGACAATGGACAGTAAGCTCATGGCCTGCAATTTTTCAAGCCCTTGACGTCCCCTTTCTTATGGATTGAAATGACATTAGCATTCTTCCAAGATTCCAGTACCGTCACCATTGAGACATCTAGTATACAGGGTGGCCAGTTTTTCTAGCACAATCTGTCCACCGTCTTTTAACAGATCTGACATTACCTGAACCTCACCAGCGGCTTTGCGTCTTTGCATTCCCTCTAAGGCTTTCTTTACTTCCCATGCCGTTACTGGTGAAATGTCCACTTCCTCTGGCCTACTACTACTACTTACGTTATCGTCCTGGTTGTCCCGGCTACTGTACAGATCTCCGTAAAACTCCTCAGCTACTTCAACTATCCTATCCATACTGTTTGTGACTTTGCCTTCCTAGCCCTTAGTGCATACATCTGGCTTTTGCCTGTGCCCAGTTTTCTGGGCAGAGGCAAAAGCTTACCGGTACTCACCTATGGAGCAGAAACCTGGAGGCTTACAAAGAGGGCTCAACTTAAACTGAGGACGACGCAACAAACAATGGAAAGGAAAATGATAGGTGTAACCTTAAGGGACAAGAAGAGAGCAGAGGGGGTCAGGGAACGAACGGGTGTAAAGGACATCTTATTTTAAATCAAAAAGAAGAAATGGACATGGCAGGACATGTAGCGTGTAGGCAAGATAACCGCTGGTCATTAATAGTAACTGATCGGATTCCAAGAGAAGGCAAACGCATGAGGGGTAGACACAAAGTTAGGTGGGCAGGTGAGATTAAGAAATTTGCGGGTGGCAGCAGCAAGCACAGGACTGGGTTGACTGGCGGAACATGGTAGAGGCCTTTGCCCTGCAGTGGGCACAGTCAGGCTGATGATGACGATGAACTACTACTATGGAGGAAAGTTTTGTGTAATGAATGATTCCTATATAGGCCCATCATCTTTTTTAGCTCTCCTTTCAGTTCAAAGTTTTTGTCTCCTGGCATTTAGGTTTCCTGCTTGAAACACATGCAAGAGTAGATGACATGAGCTCTCCATTGCTGGCACCAACTGATGGTGTTGATAGCATTCGGGCACAAAATGGAACTGCTCACTCTCCTTTGCTTTCAAGATGCTGCTGCATCGGATGTTTTGTGCATATTGCAAGACACAAAGCTTTCTTTCAAACTTATAGCAGGGCACCTACAAGGACAAACAGATTAACTCGTATGTTTTTCATTCATGGGACTGCACTTTTGAAAGGCACATTTATTGGCAAACATGCACGCAGACAGTTCTGGGCACACTCATCACAGAAATTGAGGGTGCATGTAATTTGACCATGCAGACATAACTATGGCCCACACACCGTGCCCGTTGTGCGGTTGCTGCTGCTGCTGCTGTGGTGGCGCCACCTGCTGGAAGTGGTGTGGCATTGTGAGAGTGGCCTGCTGCTTGGAGGCTGCTGCTGCATTGCTGCTGGCCGAAGCCAAAGCTGCAGCCAGGGAGAGCTGCTGCGAAAGGGCAGGCAGATTGGCCAAGGTTGTGGTGAGCACTGTGCCATTGGCTGCCACCACCTGCACCACCTGCTGGCTTCCACCTGCACCCAGAGGTAGAAGCTGGCCCAACAGGTGGCCTGTGGAGAGGGCTGCAAAGGAAGGATGAATAAACGTTTGAAGTTAGGGTGCACATGGCTGGCTGCTCATGTATCTTTTGTGAGGGAGGGCATATATGCAAACCCATGCAGCACAGGAATAATGAATAAGTCAAGCAGCTAAAACAAGAAACAGAGCCCTGTTCCTTCTTCGGCTGGCTTGGCTGATTTACCATGATAGTGTTTTATGCTGGGGCCCACCATGAATTGAAGCAAGTAATTTTCGTGACAGATGTGATGTCAAAAAAGGGCACATGGGTAGTTCAGAAAAAATTCAAGAAAAAAAGAAAGCTTTACTGAGAAACCCATCCCAGAAATCAAACCTGGGCATCCTGGAAGGCAGTCAAGTATTCTACTCGAGAGCCATATCGCTGCCTGAAACTGCTTCAAAAAAAATAAATAAATAAAACCAACAGAGGCATTATGTCGGACGAGGAGTTAAGGGGAGATGCGATGCAAAGACACTTTTTTTTACATATTTACCGTAGAGCAATGAAACTTGGGCTATTCGTAGAAATTTTTACGCTAATTTCAAATATATAATTAGTTTTCTTGCACGATGCATACTTTTTGTTCTGCACCATGACAAAAGTGTAAAACATAGGCCTTGTAGCCCCCCTTTTTCGATCCTTCAACTTCTATACATTTTGACAATTGATGGCTTATATTGTTCCATTTGAACTGTAGAGTGCCGAAAACTACCCAGAAAGTGCATACAAAATATTTACTAGACGTGAAAAATTCAAACATGGGAAGTCCATCATTTTCAGATCCCAGTAAATGTTTACTTGCAAATTCAAATCGCAAATGCTATATGTAGTATTTGATTGTTGGGATACTCAATGTGGAGACCTGCACAGTGCCACAGGGCAGTGCACCGTGGACATGCTCATGCTCAAGGTCACCTAGGAAGTGTTTCACTTTGTTTTTGGTGCAAAAGAATCGCCGATGCAGATGGGCCTCTCTGGCTGAGGTAGCGGCCTTTAACACACGGTGCACGGTCCGTTGACGACCAGATTGACTTTACAATAACATACATGTTGGAAACTTGGGATAGTCCTTCCATAGTCTAAAGAAAAACTGGAAAGCGAAATTTTCTATGCACTCAGATTGCAGCAAAATGCAAGTTCGTCATCAAACTGAGAATCTCATTGGTATGTAGTATAATTGAATGTCAGTAATCATTAGCTTATGAAAAGAAACAAAAAAAGCACACAATTATGTGCAACAGGAATTCTATAGATAAAAAATATTTTTTAGACCTTCATATAATAGAACTAAGCTGCATTAAGTGCTGGTATACAAATTTGGTGCTTTCTTTAATAAGGATAGACCATGTCACATATCTTGATCTTTATTTAATGATGGGAGACATCTAAGCTTATGCAACACCATGTTGTCTTGTCCCAAATCTGTAAGCATTAAGTTTTATAGAAATATTTTTAATATTCAATTCGAAATTTACAATTCTATACTCGCACACTCCCACTTTTAGAACGCAGCTCTTAGGCGCCCGTTCCTGCATTGAGCGGCGTTGCCGCCGTCGTCGTAACCGAGAGAGCGAATGAGGACGAAAGAGAGCGAATGCGGAGAGCAGCTAACCACTGTGTTAGCGTCTGCAATGCCTCGTGCCTGCTCATGCTTCTTGTGACAGCACAGCACATGCCTCTCACGCATGGCCACGAGAAAGTGGGTCGGCCTGCGAAGCTTGGGAGAGGAAGACAACGTGCGTTGGTCGAAGGAACCCTTTGTGTGTGAAGTGCTCGAGCAGACTTGAATATAGCAGGTACAAGTTTGGCCATAATAAACAAGCTTTAGAGCGCAGCTCTTAGTGAGAATTAGTTCATGCATTGAGCGGCGTCGGCGGTGTCGTAACCAGTAGAGTGAGCGAGGATGAAAGGGAGCAAACGCGGAGGATGAAAGACAGCGATAGCGAGGAGGTGGGAACGACTGTGGCAAGATGACAGGTTCCGCGGCAGCCACCCGCAGCGCCACAGTAGTGTGCGCCGCTGTGCAGTCGCCATTGACGTCATCACTAAGGCTTGCGGCGAGGGCATCCACTGATACCATATATGGAAATAAAGTGCTGCATGACTTTCTGCGGCGGCTGTTCTGGAACGCGCCCACGTGCTGCCTTCTGCGGTCTCCCGGTTATGAGGCATTTGCACCTCAACTCATCGCAAAATCAACATACCTAAACAGCTGTGCTCAGAATTCGCATTAGACAGTATCGTAATCGTCTGTGAATTTTTACTCATGCTTCACATTAAAACTAATGTAGCAATTCGTTTTGTTCTGCTTTTTAGCAACACGGATCACAACTTTCATCTGTCGGTACTTGAAAAAACTGAGAGCAATGGCAACTCCATCAAGTTGTAGTGCCAGGCCGGTCCAAAAAACTCAGAAGCCAAGTGTGTTGTGCGCACGAAATTTTAGTGTTGCACACAACACAGAACATCTGCTGTCAAAATGCACAAAGCTGCAAAAATGCATCTAAAATGTGTTGAGCAGGACCATGACGCTCATGGGGAAGCTGGTGAGGCCGAAAACAGTCCAAGGAACTCTTGAATTCTTCTGAGGAGGCCACAGCATCCCCAGAAAAAAGCAGCTGAGCTGCTTCATGAGGCACAATTATTACTCTTCAATGAATGGAGGCCGACTTAAGCAACCAGATGTTGGGGCAAAGGAGAACCTTAGGCAAATGGGTGTGGATGCCACAGGAGCCATGTGCATCAGTCCATTGCATGAAATTAGGCCTAGAGCTGTGACTCAGGGCAATCAGTGCTGGACGTGTGTGACCGCGGGGCTCGAGGCTTCAAAGAATCACAACAAACACGAGGTGCAGACAAAAAAACAGGAGGCGTAACTAGGCATTTCCCGCATCCGCACTGAATGCCGCCACTAAGCATTTTGAGTGTCGATTCCTTATGCCCTGTGGGCCTGACAACTGTGCCAACTGTAAAAGACGTGTTTTTACGATGTTCATGACAAGTGTGTCATGCTGTTGTAATCTGATTATATACAGCTAAGCTCGCTCACGACTGCCTAGCTAATATATAGTTTTATTCTAAATGATTGCTGATCTGAGAACAAAGAACGCATGCGAGCGCCTCACAAGGTGCAAGGAGAAGATGACGCGCACCCGAGGCGAGCGTCAGATCCATGGCAAAGTGCGTCAGAGCAACATGATGAATGCAGCCAATTGAAGGCCGCAGAGCCACCTTCAAACATTTGCTTTTTGTGCACTTGTTTATGCGAGGATGAGCTAAAGGGGGAGATTTGCAGACGGAGAAATTTGATTTTGATGAGCTCAAGATGGCGGCGCCCTATGCTGTCGTCACAGAGCTATCACAGCTTGAAAAACTTGGTTTTTTCCATGATTCCCACAACATCTTTTGCAATCCTGGCTGATATAAAACATTTTTTTTCAGCACAATGTTTCAGAGATGATAGTTTGGAATCAGAGAACGAGTTACGAAACCTGAAAATGAGATTTCCAGAAAATATTTTTTATTACATTTTTCCCGATGCAAAAAGCTGCCTCCCCCCTTAAAGGGGCACTAAAGTGAAACAATGAATCAGTTTAGATTGATAAATTTTACTCAGAAAGCTCTAATGTCGTTAATTTCACCATCATAACTTTAATAACACAGGAGAAAATTAAGGTCAAAGTCAGATTTTTTAATTTCGCACCAAAATCATTACGTGTGACGTCATAGATTTCGAAGTGCATTTTTTAAATTTTGGCAACAGTTGCCCAACGAAATTTCCTGAAACTTGGTACATGATGTCTTTGGCCCCTCAAAGGACAATGTAGTTCCTTTTACCAATTAGGAATGACGTAGATCCTAGTAGACGCCAACAAAATTTATGACGTCCTGACGATTGGGGTGGGAACTTCAAGGTGACGTCGCCACCTGCATTTTCTTTTTACGCGTTTTCTCGCTTACCAAGTGTGCTTGCGGTAAGCATGGTGATTTTGATATTGCGAATGAGTAATTTACTAATACGAAAAAAATTGGTTTTATCTTTAGTGTCCCTTTAAAGGGGCACTGACACAAAAATTTTGGCTTCGCGTTTTTTTTGCTGCATCGCAATGTGCTGCTGGGGGCCTGTTAGTCATAACACGGCACATCGTTTGCTGCGACGTGCAATAGATAATTAATTACAGGCTCCTCATTATCGACCGGTGTCGGTTTCGGTTTCAAAAACGACAAGCGACTATCACCACCTAGCGGGTGCAGCGCTCGATCATGTCAGCACACAGAACTGTGCTGCACTTCCGCGCGGTTCGCGAGCAGCCACTGAGAAGTAGGCTGCTTAAGCGAACGCATAAAAAAAAAAAAAAATGGCGGCTATGACGTCATCATAACTTGTTGCAGCATGGTCACGTGAGGGAAGTAGGGGGTCCCCAAGGGTCTTCTTTGTGGGTGTCAACAGAGCGAGGATGTCGATTGCTCATAAAAACTTCAAAATTTATTTAAAATACCTTCCAAGCTATATTCGCTGTTCTTATTTTGCAGATACACGCATTTCACAGGAATCAATCCCGCAAGCTATCTCGGGAGCGAAATTTTATTGCAACAGCAATTACATGGACACTCTCGGCTGATTTTTGCTGTCGCTGTCTGTCGACGCCGTCATGTCCCGGATATGTATATGTATGTATATATATAAAGAAGGCACAAAGAAAAAGAAAGCAGAAGAAAGAAAATTCTGAAGTACCCGACCGCAGATTCGAACCAGCAAACCCTCGTTCCCCAATGCGCTGCGTTAGACAACTCAGCCACACGCCCTGTATGTGCCGGCGAAATAACGGTGAGCTATTTTTATACACCATGTACCGCTGGTGGTAAGCAAATCTCCGAGGAGCGTGAGCGTGTTTTCTATCACGCAACGCTCCTCATTTTCTTTCAGTTTGAAAACTGGCCTTGAGTCGCGCACGAGAAAGTGGCCCTTTTCTGTACCCACTCGGGATGTGGAAGGAAAAAAAAAAAAAGAAAGAACACCGGGAACACCTTGCATCAGACGCCTACGTGCGGCTGGAGACCGCAGGGGGTAACTCCACATGCCACAGTTTAAAAGAAAAAGAAATATCTAAGAGCGTCTGATTCTCCATTGTCGACACTTGCAGACGCAGCGCTCCTAATTTTCTTTCATTTCGAATACTGCCCTTGAGATGCGCACGACAAAGTGGCCATTTTGTGTACCCACTCGGGATGTGGAAGGGGAAAAAAAAAGACAAAGAACACCGGGCACAACATGCATCAGACGCCCCCTGTGGTAGGAGACGCAGAGGGTCACTCCACGTGCCGCAGTTTAAAAGAAGAAGAAATATCTAAGAGCGTCTAAATTCTAAATTTCCCCACCTATATTAACCGCCGGTTTCATGGCCAATCCTCCGTAGTGGGTAAGATCCAAGAATTAAGGGTCAAGCAAGCAAGCAAGCAAGCAAGCAAGCAAGCAAGCAAGCAAGCAAGCAAGCAAGCGTCTGATTCTCCATTGTCGACACTTGCAGCGCGTTGCTCAAGCACATAGGCGTAACAACTGTGACAGTTGTTAGTTCACGCTTGCCCTGTGCATGCCTGTGCGTTCTTTAATGGCATCCTTTGCACTTCAGCGGCACGCTGCAAGTATCGAGCTGCTTCTGGTTCTTCGTGTGACATTTCGATTTCTTGCTATCGCATTCATTGCTTCGCCGTTGCTGCGAAACTGTGACTTTTTGTGTCAGCACCCCTTTAACACTTATTGCCACAGTGCGCTGGACCTGCATTTTTTTTTTGCTTTATGCATGACATAATGCCACCGTGAACAAGACTTTGCCGATACTGCATAATGTCTCAATGTTGCCAGATGTCCTGTTCAACGAAACCTTTTTTAAATGTTATTAAAATTAGTTTCTTTCCACACTGTTCTATTTTGTGTTCCTGTAGCACTTTCCGTGTAAAAAAGAATGTCTTGGCCAATATACTTCGCTGAAAAAGTCAAAATTATAATTAAATGAGTAAAATCCCAATTTCACTGACTCTGCTATATCGAGAACTTAATTATACTGAAGTTCGTCATGCCTTAGCTGCACATCATGTGAATAAATGTCTTGCAAGGCCCCTTTCTGCAGTCATAAAATTACCCCCTCTGTTACATACATTTGGTTATCCAAGTAAGATGGTAGCATTTTTCATGGCAGACTAAAGAGGAACACGTAGCAGACAAAACCTGTACTCACGACTTGGGTTGGGCAGCAAAACTTGTGTGCTCTGAGGCTGTGGGGCCAAAAATATCTGCTGGGCAGAGTTCACCTGAGCAGTGGCTCCAGCTGGGCCGTTGACCAGTTGCTGTGAAAGAGAAATGACACAGCTGAAAGGCACCAGTTGTCCCTTATGGTGCATTCAGACGACAGACCAAATCCGGATTTACGTGGATGCGGACGGCTAACCTGCGGATCATCCGCCAGCAGGCACATCCACATGACGGACTGTGTCCTAGCATTAGTGAGCCGGACTACTCTCGACCGCAGCCTCTGTGCTCACCGGCGCCTGCTGCCAGCAGACCGGCCTGAGAGTATTCAAAAACATGGAGGCCGACAGAACGAGCTTTGCCGAGCTTTGTCGAGTGGTGAGCATTGTTGAGGACTGTAATTTGTTCAGGTGAAAACAGTGTTGTTGGCGGAATGGCTGGACTGGATGGGAAGAAAAATCTGCTTTACAGAGAGCTGCTGAAGACTGACCTCGCTGCTGTCGGGCGTGGGCCCCGCATACGGAGGAAGGATACAGTGATGCGCCGATATCGGCAGTTTTTTTTTGTTTTGCGTATAACAGGTACTGACAGTGCACAATGCACTGCTGCACATTATGCCTCCTTCTCTTGGTTCGCATCTTAACCTTAAAATCGGTGTTGAAACATGAGCCGTGTTATGAGACAACCGCGTTCGGCGACAATGCCACTTTGTCGGCTGCAGAATCCCGTGTGTGCTATGACTAAAGCAACAACTTACCCGCTATTCTCCAACCTGACAATCAGCGTGCTGTAAAAGTGTAGATATCTCAAAGGTGATCGTCCTAGAATACGACCCCAGAAATAAACTGAACTAAGCACCAGCAGAGCTGAAATCAACTGCGAGGACAACCGTACGGCTCAGGCAGAAGAAAAGTGTACTGGTTGCCAGCCTGTTTGTCCGCTAAAGCTGTGGCGTTCCGCCGCCAGAATCCCGATGTGAAAAACAGGTTGGGCTCATCCGTCCGTGAGCCACGCAGACAAGGCGAATCGCTGATGTGAGGTCACGTGACGCGCCATCCGCCCCTTCACATCCAGATTTGGTCCGTCATATGAATGCACCATTAAAACATGGTCATCACCGTCCCGAAATCCTTCACCATTTGGACCCATGCAAGAGCTGTGTCTCCAACTTGGCAGCCCAAAATTTTGGGAAAAAATATTTCAATGAAGGAACAATCGTATTTGATGGCCCAATGAGGTGTGCAAGCACTGCTTATATTAGTCTGCCCCTACTACAAGCTGAGAGCTATGCTTCGATCTCCCATGCAGCGGTACCTGTGAAGACCCAGACATGCGCAAGTGTAAGCAGCACCAACAGCGAGAGTGAAGATGAATAGCTAAGCACATGGCCTGCAAAAATCAATGGAGTGCACTGTTACAAAAAGGATAACATTGGCTTTTAAAAGTGATGTCAGGCGGGCATGGACAACCAAGAGAGGATTTTATACTCGTATTCCAGGAAAAAGTCAGTCAAAAAAGTTCGGTCCCACCCAAGAGCGCACCTCGTAAAAATCGTGAAGCCATTACACGAGTCTATGTAATATGTTCCCTCTGGTAGAAAACCAATGATTACCCCCGTCTTGTGTGAGCCAACTCCTTCGTGAACCCTGTTACTGTTTTCTCAGCGGCTAATGTGTCACTTACAAATAACGATACCAACTCCTCAGTGAAGGAAGTCCAGACAGAAAAGGTGGTTGGGTGAGCCCTAGATTTGTAAAACAGCTAGCTTTTATTTTCTTATTCACAGCCAGTCTCCTTTTTCTTTCCTCCGAAGCTGGGCTAGCTGCTGCTCATTCAATGTGATGAACAGAGCAGATAGCAGCAGAAGACTTGTATGTCGTCCTGTTGTCAGTGCTGTTAACCCCTCTGAGGCAGTTCTCATCACTTCAGCTATAGGCAGCAGGAATTGACAATCAGTGCCACTCACTGTGTGGGTGCCACGTGACGCCACCATCACTCCAACAGGAGAGGCCTGGTGTCCCTGGACAAAACCCTGTGGCGGTGCTCCCAGAAACTGCTGACCAGGCAGCAGGGTGGCCAACTGCTGCTGTTGCTGCACAATAGATGTCGCCATCAATCAATCAATAGGTTTTATTAGCATTACCAAAAAGTGGTTGCACAATAACAGGCTCAGTGGTGGTCCAGCCAGTTTAAGGCTTGGAGCAATTTTTGGAGCAGGAAAGAAAGCTGTTTTAGAGCAGACTTAGAGCAGAAGGAAATGTGTATTGGCGCAGGCAAAATGGAATTTGGCATCACTTGGAGCAGTACGAAGTAACATTTTTGCACATATTCTCATTAGAGTGCAAACACATGAAATGCTGCTGTAATTTAAAGAAAGAGACAAGGCCAACAGTCAGACAGCAGCCAACAATCAGGCTCTTCACACGAAATATGTCATGTACTGGCTTCACGGCAATATACAAGATGTGTGTTGCGGTGAAGCTTTAGTAACAAGGAGAGCATGGCACGCATGGTTTCTGCGAGTGACAGGTTTCAAAACGCCACACTATGCAGAAAAATCAACCTAACCAGAAAACCAGCAAAGAACGTTTTATTTCCAATTGCTTGCGTGCACAGCACATTTTATTGTTGTTTAACTTACTATGACTGACATTCCATCGTACTCAATAATTATTAACAATTAGGTGCACAAATCATTGCAGAATGCACACTTCTAGCACGGAAGCAAGTGTAGGTGCTATCAATGAATGCCAATGATGCATCGCGACCCCACAGACACTGTTCGAACGCTTCACTGCATTGTGTTTGCTCTAGAGCTGTGAAGCATACGTGACATAGACCAAGATGATGATTCGATGCCAACCGGTGCATGTGGAGGGGGGAGTCACAAGGAGGAGAGAAGGAGGGGGTTGCGTCCCTCTTTATTTGTTTCTTTTTTTTCTTTTGCTATAGAACATTAGTGTAGTCATAACTAGAGACCGAATTTTAGACGACTGGCTATTTTGTTCCGTACACTCCTATTGCATCATTTTGATATATGAGCATGAATTAGAGGCTAAGGAGGGTTTTATAGTGTTTTTATAGTGCCTATATGCCTATAAGGGCCTATAAATGCCTATTTTAAAAAACTAGCACCTACATGAACACTATTTAACTCAAGTTTCGCTTCCCGGTGCACTTTGAGACTGTTACTCATGTTACCACGCAACGCTGACTGTGGAACATTATGGAGTTCAACCTAGTCCTCCAGTTCAGCGAACTACCGGAATCAACTGCTAGAAGCAGTGAAATGGGACGCACCAGCGAGCATACGGCACGGCGCTGACATGGCATGAGGGGTTGGCGAATGCAAGATTGCAGACAGCCATGAGGGGAGAGTGAAGAGCAAAAGAGGAAAGATGTGATGTGCACGCGGCTTTTGTTTAGTTTGTAATTAACTTTTTAACCCTTTCCCTACCAATGACGAGCTGGGCTCGTCCACACTGAAAGAAGCGTTTGCGGGCAGGGAAATTAAGCTATCCTGATTCATTTTGCTGAGGTGTCTTTGGCTTGAACAGATGGTGCAGTTAAAAAATTTAAAAAATGCGCACAAAGCATGCCTTTTCATAAAAAAAGGACTGGATTCTGGTAACCGGAATTAGAAAATGGTGTCCTCCTCTGGGCACCATTTCTCAGCAAAGTTCCTTTGCGAGAAAGAAGATCCTGCATCTACTTTTCTAATGGAAAAGGTGTTCTCTTGTATAGTGTGCGCAGCTCATCAATGTACCTCTTCAACAATGTCTCCCTGGGGGCAGCCATAATCCCCCTGGCACTGTTGTAAATACTTGTGACTCCTTCAAAATGCGCTGCCAACGCAACAATGTCACCCTCTGTACTACCGTGCAACAGGCCAGTAATGCCATAATGCATTACTGTAACACATTATGGCATGCAGTGTTGTCAAATGGCAAAGATTTCCTCTGGCTATACGCTCAAACACCTGCATCCCGTCGCTAGCATCGTCGTGTTGAATTGTGGCAGAGTCATTTGCTTTGTCACCTTTGGGATAATAGTGTCGTGCAATGGTTTTTGCAGAATGGGCACTGTCAACAAAATCCCCAACAAACCGCGTGGTTTGTTAAAATGTGTTCTCTCTTGCTGCTTTAACAAGCAGTGCTTTTTTTCTTTTTTTCGGCATTCATCTCGCATAGCTACTTGCAAACTCCATTCAACTCCTTTGTCTTCACATCAAGAGAGGTGCGCTCCGTATCAGACGATTTCTCTTTTGCCAAGAAAGTTACACGGGAGCTTTTCGTGCAGGGTTTTTGGCGATCTCCATTAGTGGCGGTATGGAGTACAGTGCAGTCCACTTATAACGATACCACATATAACGATATATCGGTTATAACGATGGGTCGAGTTATGTGTGTCATTTTATGCATTAAGTCTATGAGGAAAAAAACCATATATAACGATATGTTATTGGCCGCATATCGGATATAACGATCGAAATTTGCCGTCTGGCCGGCATTTTTTGTACATAATAATCGTTACATATGCGTTTCCAAGTTCCCCTGAAACGAACGATGTCGAGACGGGGCGAAACGTTCACCTACGCGAGTTCGTATCTGCCGCCATTTCCGCGCTGCGTGCGCCGCGCGCCCGCCCGCGGAGCCTACGCGCCGAGTGCCATCGCAAGCTTGCGCAGCGCACCACAAGATGGCGCTAGCCACTTCACGTTGTTAAAGTACATGTTGTGCCTCGCCGCTCGCGCGTGGCCCACAATCGCACCGAAAGGAGAGGAAGAAAAGGAAAAAAAAGGCGAAAAGCAAGTTGGCGCGCCGCTCCGGCGTCCCAAAGACGTCACCGACACTATCTTGAATAATTTGCTAGTTTAGCGGCCGCTTGAAAGGGGCGGTAACTGAAGGCGAAATTGGCGCTAGGGTCAAAGTTAAAGCAGCCAATGGCAGCCTGCCGGGCCCGCCTCCGTGCCGACAAAGCTGTGCGCCCCGCGCCGGCCGCGGAGGCCGCGCGCGCGTGCCGCAATGCTAGGTTTGAATTCCTCGAAAGTTCCGTTGTAGCATGAAGCGAGTGTTGAGCCCAGGCACCAGGCTGGCCGTGCAGGCACACTATGCTTGGCGGACAGCTGCAAGTCTCCCGTTGTGGTTGGCGGGTCATTGTTCGCTCTTGAGACTTATCGGAGTGGTCGTTATGTCAGCCGTGCTCCGCCGCCGCTGTACAGGAGCCCGTCCTAGTCGCCGGCCTTGACATGAAGTTTCGTGATGTTCCGTTACATGAACCGAGCTTTGGCCGGCGTGTGCAGTTTTTGTGGTGCTTGCGTGTTGTGCGCTCTTGCCGCCGCGGTGGTTAACGGCACGCACCATTCGTACATCATGCAATGGCACACGGATACTTCAAGACTCTTTAGAACATGTTGAGACTATTTAGGTGCGCCTAAAGCTTGACACTCTCATTGGAGCTTCAAATAAAACTTTGTTTTTGACATCCTGCTTTCTAGAACATCTATTCTTTAGTGCAAGTGGTAAATTCGGGATCGGAGCTACAGAGATACGTCCCGCGTTTTTTTTTTTTTTTTTGACGGCAGTCCAGATATAGCGATCACCGGTTATAACGATCATATTTTTCGTTTTTCTCGATATCGTTATAAGTGGACTGCACTGTACTATCGTTCCCAGTAAGCTTAGGAAGAAAACTCTAAAAACAAAATTGCTGAAATCATAACATTAGTAAATTTTATAAATAAGAAACGTTTCGCTGCACAATCTATTCATCAAGCGCATTTAACGAAAACGCTACGTGCATAAGTGCACCTATTCTCCACACCAAGCCTCGTGAAAAACTGTTGTGCTGCCATTTTAAACAAGTATCTCCATGTGCATCGATGTGTTCACCGTGTTTACGTCAGTGCATTTGTTCCACTGTTACTGCGGTGTTGTTTATTCTGCTTCGACATTATAAAAAGTCATAGCAGCGAGTGACGCGGGGGCTTTGTGGTCTCCGGATGTTGTGCCGGCAGCACATGCAAACTGTTGTGGAACCCATCCACAGCAAGGACTGCATGGTCTGAACGTGAAACCTGTGCTCATCCAATACTGGAGGGATTGAGGTGATAGCGCAATTTCAAAGAAACTGATGACAACTTGCAGTGTTTGACAGCCAGACCATGTCGTTCAGAAAACGTACACCAAAACAAACGTGCAGTGTTGTCAGCATCCATGTCGACATTGCTGCCAACATGCTTGCAGGTACACGTTTCTGTGATAAACACCGAAACAATTCTTTTTTGCGATTTGAATAAATTATAATCTTTATAATAACATGTACAATTTAGAATGCTTTCAGCATGATTATACGCGAAATCTTGTACACTGACGTTGGCACAGCGGCACCAAATGAGCTTCATATCTTCCATCAACGATTAACACTCCCACAAGAGCCACGTGTGCGCCATTATGTGAAAAGGCTCCGTAGCGAGGGGTGTGCCGTGTCCCATGAGATGATTCAAACCTGCGCGCGGGCCACAGCTAGGAAGCAGGGTGTTTCTGCCACTGAATTTAAGGCCAGCAGCAGTCGGACGACAAGGTTTATGCGCCGAAATGGGCTGTGCCTTAGGAGGCGTACTACGTTATGCCAGCGGCTGCCGGCCGACTGTGAACAAAAGGTGCAAGACTTTCACCATTTTGTGATACAGATCCGCCAGCAAAAGGCGTTCCTACTGTCTCAAATTGGGAACGTCGATCGAACCCCGCTGAACTTTGATATGCCCTGAAGCAGCACAGTGGAAGTGAAAGGTGCCAAAAGTGTTCACGTGAAGACAACCGGCGCCGAGAAGCAGCGGTGCACGGTTATGTTGGCGATTACAGCTGACGGCAGGAAGCTGCCTCCGTTCGTCGTCTTCAAGAGGAAGACGCTTCCCGCCGGCATCCACGTCCGTGCTCAGGAAAAGGGCTGGATGTCGGCGGAGCTGATGTTAGACTGGCTGAAGTCAGTTTGGGGACGACGACCGGGTGCTCTTCTTCTGCCGTCACTGCTCGTTGTCGACAGTTTCCGCGGCCATCTTGAGGAGGATGTCCGGCGCCGCATGAAGGAAATGCACACAGACATCGCGGTGATCCCCGGTGGCCTGACCTCCGTGCTGCAGCCCCTTGAAGTTTCCATTAATAAGCCTTTTAAGGACAACGTGCGGCGGCTGTACAGGGAATGGATGGCCGACGGAAACCACGACCTGACTCCTGCTGGTAAAATAAGG
The DNA here is from genome assembly GCF_013339695.2 of Rhipicephalus sanguineus. Lineage (NCBI taxonomy): Eukaryota > Metazoa > Arthropoda > Arachnida > Ixodida > Ixodidae > Rhipicephalus > Rhipicephalus sanguineus. The sequence goes on from NC_051178.1 coordinate 33,021,567, forward strand.
AGGCTGTCCATCGAGGTGCTGTGCCGCTGGATTCTGGAGGTGTGGAGCCAGATTCCGAGCGATGTGATCGTCCGGAGCTTCAAGAAGACTGGGATCTCCAATAGCTTGGACGGTACAGAAGACGATGCGCTGTGGTCTGGAGATGACGAGGCGGCAGCAGCAAGCGACATAAGCGAGGAAGACACTGACGGCGATGGAAGCGAGTAGGAGCGCCGAAAAGTGGCCGGTTGATGTCATCAATAAAGCTTTTTTTTCGCATACGTTGCGTGCAAACGCTTACTATTTAAAGACTGAGGCATAGTTATCGAATTTCTGAACACCGTCATGCGAAATTTCAATTTTTATACCTACCGCAATTTTTTTTTCCGCATAATGAACCCTCCCCCCAAATTTGCATCAACATTTCTGAAAAAAAAAGTGGGTTCATTACGCGAGTATATACGGTATATACACCATGTACCACTGGTGGTGAGCAAGTCTCGGAAAAGCGTGAGCATGTTTTCGATCATGCAGTGCTCCTAATTTTCTTTCATTTCGAATACTGCCCCTGAGACACGCACGACAAAGTGGTCATTTTCTATACCCACTCGGGATGTGGAAGGAAAAAAAGAAAGACAAAGAACACCGGGCACAACATGCATCAGACGCCCCCTGTGGTAGGAGATGCAGAGGGTCACTCCACGTGCCGCAGTTTAAAAGAAGAATATCTAAGAGCGTCTAAATTCTAAATTTCCCCACCTATATTAACCGCCGGTTTCATGGCCAATCCCCCGTAGTGGGTAAGAGCCAAGAATTAAGGGTCAAGCAAGCAAGCGTCTGATTCTCCATTGTCGACACTTGCAGTGCGTTTTTCAAGCGCACAGGCGTAACAACTGTGACAGTTGTTAGTTCACGCTTGCCCTGTGCATGCCTGTTGTGCGTTCTTTTCGGGCGTCCTTCTTTGTGCTTCAGCGGCACTCTGCAAGTATCGAGCTGCTTCTGGTTCTTCGTGTGACATTTCGATTTCTTGCTATCGCATTCATTGCTTCGCCCTTGCGGCGAAACTGTGACCTTTTTTTTTATGAGCGATTTTGGGGGCTTGACCTACAATTAAGTTGGCTGACAACGGTGTAAATACAGCACATTTTTAAAATTGCCTTGTCTGAAAACATCGTGGACAGCTATGTGCTGTCTAGCTGTCTGTCTGTTCCTCTGTGCTTGTGCAGGCAAGTGCAGTTCTGATATAAAAAACTTCATTTTCGCAAAATGCTCGATGGTATAATGAAATATTTACTTTCTATACATTCATGTCCATAGAACACCATGTATTTTTAACTTCAATCCCAAGCATGTTTACCCACTATCTAAATATCAGCAAGTTTCACTGCTGCCACGAAGGAAGATCTAGGCAATAAATTAAAAGTACTGCTGGTGCCAGTGGTCAAGTTTTTGAGTTACACATGGCGTCAGTAGTTGGTGCACATGATGACACAATCAATGATGATAATTAAAATGGTATAACGACGATTGAAATCGAGCACATCTTCCCACTCTGGCTGCTCGTCGTCAAGTGACGTTTCCTGCCTACCGATCCAGGCACTCCTGGTGGTTCTCCCATTCGTCGGCGGGTTTTGCTAGACCCTCAGCTAACAATGGTCCTCTAGAATGCATTTTGGAGCAGCCACAGAAGCAGAGCAGCATAACTTAAGCAGTGGTTGGGGAACAAGAGATGGAATTAGTGTGTCAGGGATCTAGGGGTACGACTCGTTTATTTCTCACAAAAAAAAATCAACCGGAGTGTCTGTGTCACACTTGTCGGTCACCATTTGGAAGTCCACACTGGTGTCCAACGTTCGCTGACACCACCGCACTCACACAACCGTCCGTTGCCCTCACGCCATCTTGTTGAAGCTTGGGCTGATTGGTAAAACATTGTAGGGAACACAGAGCAAAAGAAGACAAGTACAAGGAAGGCGACGCTGTGTGTGCGTTGCCTTCCCTGTACCCGTCTTGCGCTGTGTTCCCTCCAATCCTGTTCTCCCCTCCCACCATACCTAGCCTCGACCCCCCAAGTCCATGCATCATTAACCTCGCCTCACAAGTGCTTCCCTCCTTGCCTTCAAAGCAGAGGAAAAGGCAAGCACGCATGCGAGTACCTTAACCCATCGTATCGCACACTCTGCTACAGGCATATTCCCACATTTTGCACAGTCCGTGCCATGCATCAGTACCACATTTGGTCTTGTTATGGCTGTGTCAAATGACAAGCATTAGTAGCCATAAAGGTGGTAGTAATAAAAACAACTAGCTTTAACTTATCTTGCAAGCAATTATGATAATTCGGGTAGGGACGTCACCGACAAGGCTAATATTTTGCAAGCAAACCATATTTGCGAGAGAAAAAAAAAGACAAGTTGCCGTTTGTTTTCAGATATGCAGTCAACATCCGATTTTTCGGACTCCCTAGGGATCGCGAAATCGTCCGAAAAAACGAGTTCATACTTTTTTAGTCTGCTCAAGCAGTCAAATCGCCTCAGCCACATCCGAAATAGTTTTAATGCCTCCCAGTACACTTATCAGGCAGTTTGGCGCACGCCCAGCTCTTGTGAATACATTCGGTGCCTGCCACGAACCCCGCTTAACTACGTGCCAACCGCCAATGGCAAATTTGCATCTCATGATGAGCACCGCCGATACCAGCAAAGCGGGAAAAAAATTACGGCTCTCTCATGATGCGTTTGGAAACGATGACGCGGAACAGAAAGGTTGTGGCGAAAATGCAGACAACTCGTCCGGCTTTCCCCGATGTGTGTGCTCACGTAAAGGTGCACTACTATACGAAAATCTCCGTCGACACGCAGCATTTGCTGCCGCGTGAAGGCGATTGTTTCTAGTTGTGTGCAGCATATCCTGAACTAAGCTGACTCAGTGATGCTACCGAGGACTTCTGATTTGGAGCAATTTTTGGAGCAGCAAAATTTCTGTTTTGGAGCACTTTGGAGCAGCAAAATTTTCATCTTGGAGCACTTTGGAGCAGATAATTTTGCATCTGGGAGCACTTTGGAGCAGCGAATTTTAGATCCTGGAGTGCAATACACAAGCATATTGCATTAACATTCAAGCACCTGAGTATTATTATGGGGCTCTTATGAAGGCTAGAAATATTTCGATTCATTGCAAATCTCATGGAAAAAATCATCCCAGGAGCATAGGCGTGCGCACAGGGGGGGGGGGGGGGCAAAATCTGCCCCGTACATTGACCCTTGCGATAGCAATTATATGGACACTCTCGGTGGATTTTTGCCGTCGCCGTAATTTTCCGTATAAAGTTTAAATTATTAACATCACCACGCGCATTCTAGCCGCGGGTAAAAGCTCGCGAGCGCTGGCGACGAACGCGGCTGAAGCGGAGATTAAACTAGCCGGCCGTCTGTCTCCGCCGCACGGACAGCGCATGAGATAACATCTTCCCGCGTGCACGCCTGCCGTCGATTGTGTTGTTTTCAGCATGTTACTTCGCGTTTAGAGAACTCAGAGCAAGAAAACGCTTCGGTTCCTGGAGGGACCATATTCCCTTAAACCAGCGTTTTGTTGAGTTACGCGAGATCGGATCCAAAAGAGTTAGCTGCTAGTCTTACTTCGTTTCACAAAGCAATTTTTTGGTATCGCATTCATTGCTTCGCTCTTAAGCGAAACTGAGTTTTTTTAAGCGTTAGCTATTGACCCCCGAAAGCGAGGGACGGACGTGTAACATGGCGTACCCGCTTCACTGCGGGCCGTCAGCGACGGGCCCGCTACTGACAGCTCTGCATTTGCCGCTGCTCCGACCAGGAGATATGATTTTACTAATGAGATGACATTTTAAAAAAAAGCAAGCCAAACATTCGAATTGGAACCCTAGCACGTGAGCTCGAAAGGGCAGGGCCTTTTAGGGGGCTATTTACCGCAGAGTGATTACAAACTCAGACGTGCTGGCGGAAGGAATTACGAAAAAGCTGTTCTGGATGAAGGTTCATGGATAAAGTATATGTGAGGAAAAGTGTCAACGCGTTTCCACCGCTCGCGTGCTCTTCCATAAACGCGAAGCAAGGAAAATTCGATATTGTCCCATATATCTACTGCGAGCGATCCCAGATTTCATTCCGCGATGTCCGGAAACAGAAGTGACAGACATTTTAGTGGCACTCATGTAGTTATTACTGAACATTGCTTTCCTTACGTGCCGTGCGACGCTTGAATCGAGCTATCAGCAGTGTTTCTGGAACAGACTACGTCCGCCGATGAATCGCCGTCGCACTTTCTCGCTACCGATAAGCCTAGACAACACGAGCCTCTGCGGAGAGCGCGTTTTGCTGTCGAGCCGACTTGCAGAACAGAAGCTACGTCGGCACCGTGCATGGCATCGTGGCTTACTCGGAACGCACGCGCGAGCGCTATTTATTCAGCTGAATAATTCTTGGTCCATGATTGCGACTTTATTGGCAGCCCCAAGATCGAGCTGCACATGTTCTAACGCGCCGGCGGTGCGATTGCCGGTGATAGACGCCCCCAATTATCCGAGACTTTGGCGCAGTTTGGCGCAAATTTCGTCGATATTATCAGGATGGCGCAGTAAATACAATTTGGCGCACTTTGGCGCAGTTGGCGCAGGAGTGGAATCACTGCTGACTTTGTCACTGCCAGGGCACTTGCTGTACCGTACGCACACTTTTGTCATGAAAGTGTTCCTGATGCCCATTTCGTTGCTGACCGCACCGGGTGTGGCGATGGCGAGCTGCTTTCGTTCGTGAAGGCAACGAGCCTGGGCTTAGTGGTCCCGCACAAACAGGCAGCACGAACGGCGGCGCGGTGCGTTTGGGTTGTCGCCTATTAAAAGCGTGCAGTATGCTTACAACTGCGCTTGGCTACATGCACCGAGCGGTTAGCTCAAGATGCTCATCATAAAGGGTTACCAGCGATGAAGTCGTTCTGGCGCATTTGCTGCCTGCCGCCCTCACGCCTCCGTGCATTTCTGGTGCTTGCCCGTAAAGACGACGGCGCACTGCACCGTGATAGTGGCCCCTTCGGATTTTCGGTCTCCTTCATCCCATAACATTTAAGCATTGCGGCAAAGCTGACTTTCGGGCACTGCTACGGCCGCAAACTGATCAACTCGCGAAAGCGCTGGTTCGAACCTACGAGATGATGGCCGCGGCAGAGGTGGGGGCTTTAATTAATGCCACTTCGCACCTGCAATTCGGGCAGAAAGACGCTCCAAAAATCAGATGCCGAAGAGGTTCAGCATCCGAAATTTCGGAAGTTCTCATACACAGATGTCTATGGAGCTCGTGACGGTGCCGCAAAAGCGTCCGAATTTTCGAGCATGCCCGAAAAATTGGCAGTTGACTGTAGTAACATACAGCCCTCTTTCCATGATCCCTAACCCGAAAGAAGTTATTTCGGACTCTCTAAAGAACAGGATACATTTCCAGCAATAGAAGTTGGAACGAACACGTGCTTTCATTTGAAATGAAAGTTTTTTCGGTAAGTGCACTGCTTCAGCAAGTTCTAACATGCCAACCAATCACTTCAAAGCCTGGCCCAAGTGGGATGCTACCCTATGCAGCCCGAATTTTGAAGCACAACTATGGGCAGTACAACAGGCCTACGACTTGGCGGAGAGGCTAGACCTATCTGTCCCGACATGGAAGCGGCCTGCTACGTGCTACTTCACACCCTGAAGGAGGTAAATAAAGTTACAGTAGAACCTTGCTGATACGTTTTTGAGGGGCCATAAGAAATATTTGTAAGAGCGGGGAAATGCCAGAGCCAAGATAGAGGATAATGTAGCATTGTTCGCACAGTGTCGGACAGTTGCGGCTCGTAGCAGACGGTCGAACGCTTTGCGAAAGTACTACGAGTGATCGTCAAAGAAAATGACCCATGCTCCAGGAATGCCTAAACTTCATTACTGGCGCACATATCGGGGCAGTCGGTCACGATATAGCTGAGAATGGTGTCATCCACAGAAATGTAATCAACGTTCGCGGTTCTTTTGGCACCAACGGTTGTAGGCATGAAAAAACTAAGCACACACAACACGGCCTGCGCAAACTCCTCCAACAAATGAAGATGATTAGCCCACGCCAATGTTACAGCGGAAACAAATGCCAATCTCAAAGGCATCACTTTCGCAAGCTCTTGAAACAAGTTTAAAACCAAATACGTCATACCCGCCACCTTTGCAATGCGAATCTCAAAGGCTATGCTTTTGTTCGTGGCAACAGAAAGTACGTTATGTGTGTCTCTTGCGCCACTAATGCGGCTAATCTTACGGTCAAGCCAGGTCAAGATGTGTGAAAAGTCAACAGGGCTGCTCTCTTCCGTGGTCGCTCAGCCAGCTCGGGGCGCACTTCACGTCATAACGGAACAGTCCTGCAGTTGCGATGGAACAGCAGGGTTTCCAATACAGTCAAATCTCCTTAATACGCACCAGCTTTAAATGCACTAACTATTAAAACGTAGTTGCAACAAATCCCCGATTGTGTCACATAGAGCCTAATGCATTAGCTGACCTCTTAAGCCGTAGTCGTTAGTCCTATGCCTACCAGTTAGTGCTTACCCCACAATAACTTTGAGCCGTAAAAGTTTACTGAGCCGCTGAACTTCCCGACACCACAATGTGCTGCCAAAGGTTTTCCGTCTTTTCGAGAAGTGCGTAGATCGGTCGATCACTGATTCTGACTTCCGCGCGATTGCGGCGATGCCTTTGCGGGTAAGCAGGAAAGAAAGAAGGTGAGGCGGCGGCCACCGACGAACGCGCCAGCATGACTTATCGCCGACAACCTTATCACAATAAGTATCTTCAGATATCTGCTCAGGCACGCGTGCGCGCAGCACCACTTTAAGCCTACTGCACGCTTTTAATAGGCGACAACCTGAACGCGCTGGGCCGCCGATCGCTGCCGCCTCGTTGCGCGGGGCCGTCAACTCCGCAACAGCGAGCTGCTGTTGAGCGTTGCTGGTCGTGGGCGACGAGAAACCTCTTTGCATTGACGCTATCACGTTAAATGCACACGTACAGTACAGCAAGCGTAGCGCTGTTGTAACCATACTGCACGCTTTTATTGGGCGACCACCGAAACGCGCTGCCGTCCGCTGCCAGGACCGCTACAGCGCCGTGGAGTGCGCATCGCTTGCAGGAAGTTCGTCATCGCCGCTTTAACCGAACGAGCTACTCGCCGCATCTGTGCACGGTCTGAAGCTAAGTGGGTACGAAGAACACTCCCACGACAAATGCGCGCGTGCGGTACAGCAAGCGGCCCGGCAGTGACGGCGTGAGCCGAGAAGGCGACGCGCTGCACGCAACAAGCCAGGAGACGATCGGCTCCACGCAGCCTTACCGCGTTTTACTGGAACTGTGTCAGTTTGCGTTTAGTAGCAGATCGCGGTACAGACGCACACACATATATCGTGGAAAGCCGATACTGTCCGTTCTGTCGCTATGTCGGTCACTGCGTATACCGGACCCTGTAATAGTTCCGAAATGCTGCTTGGTGTCGCCGCCACCGTGCGCTATCGGCACTATCGGACGGTCATGCGAGAGTACCAGAATCTTTTCTCCACTTTGGCAAAAAGAAAGAAAAGGCTTTGCAATGGGTACTTTAGGCAATATTTGCTGTGGCACTGTATTTATTTCTTTGCTGGCGACGACGGCGTACGCGAGGAGATGCAAATCTTGGTGGTTAATGCGTACTATCGTTTAGTGCGTAGTTATGCGGTGTTCCCGGCAGGTATGCATTAACGAGGTTCCACTGTAATATGCATGTGGAACTTACTAGAAATGAGTATGCATTTGATGAATAAGACAATGTGCTGCAAAAGGCTTTCCGTCTTTACAAGAAGTGCGGAGATCGGTCGATCAGCGATTCTGACCTCTGCGTGATTGAGGCGATGCCTTTGCAGTTAAGCATCGGGAAAGAACGAAGACGAGGTGGTGGCCACTGACAAATGCACCAACATAACTTATCACCAACATCCTTATTACAATAAGCATCTTCAGCTATGTGCTTGGGCGCATGGCGTAGCGCCATTTTAAGCCTACTGCATACCTTTAATAGGCAATAACCTGAACGCGCTGGGCCGCCAATCCCTGCTGCCTCATTGTGCGGCACTGTGTGTTCAAGTATGCATTCCTTTGTAGATATGAAAGCATCTCACTGTTGCAAAGTTGAGCAATGCGGGTTGCGGACGCCAAGAAACCTCGCTGCAATAACGCAGTCATGCTAAATTCATGCGTACAATACAGCAAGCATAGCTGTAGCCATACTGCACACTTTTTACGCGACAACCCAAATGCACATTGCTTGCAGGAAGCTCGTCATTGCCGCGTTAACCCAACAAGCTACTCGCTGCATCTGTGCACGATCTGGAGCTAAGTTGGTACGAAGAACACTCCCACAAAAAACGTGCGCATGCCGTACAGCAAGTGGCCCAGCAGCCGAGTAAGCGATGTGCTGCATGCAACTAGTGGGGAAACGATCGGCTCCGTGTGGCCGTACCACATTTCAATGAAACTGCGTCAGTTTTCATTTAGTAGCAGATCGCAGTACAGAGGCATATACATATACCTCTAGGAAAACTAATACTGTCCATTCTCTTGCTATGGCAGTCACTACATATCCTGTACCCTGTAATAGTCTTGAAAAGCTCGTTGGCATTGCCGAGCACAGGTTGTGGCGTTGGTTGTGGTCAGTTCGCGTTGTTTCGTGTAGGACCTGTGCGCACATCATATCTGTTCCCAGTGAAGTGCAAATTGTGATACGCTATTTTCATTATGAAAGTGCATGACAAAGGACGGTTATATCTGAATATAGCTGCATTGTGTCTTTTTCGTGTGCCCGATGCTTGTGAGCATGAATAGCGTGAACGGAGATGGTTAGCAGCATGTCAATCAGGAAAAGTTACCATGGGCCGAAAACGGGAAAATATGCGGACCTTGAAGAAAAGCTTCCAGACTCTCTTAAGCAACTCGGTGTATGCTGGGTTTGTCAAGGTAATAGCACGCAATTTAGGCGTATCCAGAATTGATATTATCGTATATTGCCGATTATAAGTCGACATTTTCTTCATAGAATGACCTTCCAAAGTTCGGGGGTCGACCTATAATCGGAGTCGACCTATACACGGAATCGTAAAGTCGACTTATCTGTGGGGTCCGACGAAAGGTTGTCGTCCTCGGATTTCCTGCTATTTGACGCATCGATAACATCAGCCGCAGAGGCAGCGGAGTCGCGGCAACGACTACCTCCCAACGCGCGCGTGCCGCTTCCGGAGCCGGACATTTTTGCGATCTGCCACGACGATCGCGAAACTATAGCAAAACCACGCGAGGCGAAACTACGGAGTGCCTTTAAAAATCACCACCGCGCGGCATTAATGCGAACTGCTTGGGAAACACGGACTCGAAAGCAGCATTTCAAACCTTTGATAGAGGACGAACGATGCTCTATGAATAAAGAGGAATTTATCTTGCGATGCACCCTGCAGTTTTGTTTTCATACAATAGGAACGATTTGTTGACAAACCATCGGCATTCCACAGAAAAGCTGGCAGCGCTGTGTGGGCTGGCAACACTTCGCGGGGAACTAAACCACATGACCAGTCACATGCGCCCACAAGGCGTCTTCGCGTCCTTTTGCACTCACGCCTGTTCACCATTTCTGCATTTCGCTTCGCTTGCGAGCAGTGGTGTGTGTGATTTGCGACGCTGCCAAACGGACGCCTAGATGCCACTGCTACGCCGGCAACAGTACAGCGCTGCTTTCAAGAGGCAAGCGATCCTCTACGCAGAGTCGGAAAGCAACGTTGAAGCAGGGCACAAGTTTGATGTGTCGAAAAAGTGCATGAGGGAATGGAGAAAACAAAGGACCAAGATCTTCGTGTGCACTGCTACACGCTGTTCCTTTCGCGGACCGAAGTCTGGACGATACCCTGCCGTTGAGGAGGCGGTTTGAGATTGGGTTCACGACCAGAGAAGCATGAGCCTGAGTGTTTGCTACGATGATATTGAAGCAAAAGCATGTACTGTCGCGATATGTGCATCCCGCAAACCGAGTTCAAAGAATCCAAGAAATGGGTCAACGATGCCTGGTATGGACTGCCAACCGACATGGTCCGCGCGGCGTTTTCCACGTGCGGCATCTCAGTACCACCGGCACCCGTTCCGACGGCGAGCAGCAGCAGTGGTTCACACGATGGCAATGACCGTGACTGCGTCCTTCTCTCAAGCGACGACGAGTCGTAAGCAATGTTTGATGGGCAAATAAATGTTTCTTTGCATCACTCCCTCTTCTGAAAAACTTATTGGTGAGCTATGGCCACAGCATGAGGCTGTGTTCGGAGTCAACTTTTTTTTTCCCCTAGATGGGGCTGCAAGTTGGGGGGTCGACTTATATTCGGCAATATACTTTAGAGCCAGTAAACAGGCTCACAGAAGAAAATGAAGAGCTATATTAAGTTTTCTATTCTTTAGAGAAAATTGTGCTTGTCACTCCATTTTTCATTTTTTTTATTTTCCTATTTTCATTTTTTCATTTTCCTATTTTTTCAACATAGGGGCATGCTACAGTTTTATTGCTAAAATGTGGTAGCATATATTGATGAGCATATTTATTATGAACACATGAAATCAGGTGCTCCTTAGATTTGTGTAAGTATTGTACTTTAAGGCACACTTTTTATCAAAGTTCCATAGGCAAAAACAACACAAACGAAACGAATCAAAGGAAGACACGGGACAAGTGCTGTCCCGTGTCTTCCTTGTGTTTCATTTCGGTTGCGCTGTTTTTACCTATGAGCTATGCATCACCAACTAGCCTGCCAGCAAATGTTATTGACTTTTTATCAAGTTGTAGCCAAATGAATGCTTTTCCTTGCCATTGTAAGTCTACTCCATTCAGTGTTTTCAAGTAACATACTTGGATGCACTTGGCTTGTCTTTTTTTTCAGGGGCACTTCTACTAGCCGAACTCCTGATAAGATGAACAAATGACCGCAGCCTGTTCGAGTTCATCTTAATGGGAGCCTACTGTAGTGCAATGATTTTCCCACCTGTAATGTGATTTTTTCTTTCGTTTTCAGACTGCATAATAAATGACAATGCTTTCTGCCACAGAAATAAACAAACACTGTTATTTATACGGTTGTCAATAGGTTGTTCTGGATCGCTTACTTTCTCCTTATTTCCATAACGTGGCCTTTGCGATCAGTTCTGGTGGCGAGCAGCCAGAGCCAATTGCGGAGGCCACGTTTACGATAAAATCCAAGCGCGAGACGCGTGGACTTGCACATTCTGCTAACCTAACTTCTTGCATCGCTTTCACAACGCTGTGCCTGTTGTATCAAACAGGGTATACCCTGCTTAGCTTACTAACCATGGATGCAGCTGAAGGTGCAATGCCAGTGGCGACACTGAAAATAGATGGCTGCCCTCCTGCTGAGCCCATAAGTGTTGTTCCCATCGATGTCTTGAGAAACTGCACTCCATTGGCTGCAGGAAACAGGGAGGAAAAGGGAACGAAGAAAAGGCAACAGGTTACTGTTGAATGACATAATCGTGACACAAGTCTATACTCATGCTCTACCAAAGTGCTTGAAATAGAGACAATAATAATCAACACCAATTTCATATGATCATTCATAACAAGAAAGTGAAATATGTCTTTGTAGAAGTAGTTACAGCTCTGCTGGACGTTAAGAAATACAGTAGACGCTCAGTAAACGGAAATCTGTTAAATGGAACTGCTGCTTAAATGGAACAACTTTCTCTAATACGATTGGTTTCATACTTGACTTCTGCACCCCTGTTCACCTCTCAGTAAACGGAAGTCCTGTTAAACGGAACAGATTTTCCTGGTCCCTTCAGGTTCCATTTAACGAGAGTCTACTTACAATGTGCATGGTGTGATGTACAATGATGCATGGTGTGGACAAAAAGATAACTTGCCGCCTGCAGCGACCGGTCCCTGCTGGCGTCAAGTTATCTTTTTGTCCACTTTACTTTCTTCACATTTATATCCTAATTACTACATATAACACCCCCTATACTTTCCTTGGCGTTATTCTCTGTTAGTTCTTATTAATGTTGTGTTTAGAAACCTCTTTAGTGACATGAATAGCCAGCAACTGATTTCATCTATAGTTTGTATTAAAGTATTTCTAATCTGTGTTTGGCTTGCGCTCCATCTCTTACGTTGGCAGTGCTGTAACACTAACGAAGCAAGAATGTTGTACATTCTACATCAGTGCTAAAGTATACATATATATCTGCCCAATGATGCTACTGAGGACTTCTGATTTGGAGCACTTTTTGAAGCAGCAAAATTCTTGTTTTGGAGCACTTTGTAGCAGCAAAAATTTCCATTACGGAGCACTTTGGAGCAGGTAATTTTGCATCTGGCAGCATCCTGGAGCAGGTAATTTCACATTCTGGAGTACATTGGAGAAGCAAGTTGCATTTACATTCAGACATCAGGATCATTATGGTAGGGCTGTTGTGAATGGCTACATACATATCTCGATTGGTTGCAAATCTCACGGAGAAAAAAGTTAGGGCAGCTACACATTAGTGGTGCGAAGACTCGGGAAACAGTGTAGCTGGTGGCGTTCCCCTCCTCCTAACCCTCACTTCCCTTTCCCACCCCTTGCTATATATACCATACAATCAACGCCACCTAGACAAACTTCGTCAAGGCCGGGAAGCTAAACTCCATTTGTCACGCGTCATCAGAGGTAGTGGGCTGACTTTTTTCAGTGGGCCGCTCTTGCTCGGCGGACGCTAGCACCCATGCATCACTACAGGGCTGTGACGCTGGTTGCGTTGTGCGGTGTGCTTGGTGGCGGATCGTCACCTACGCCCGCGTTCGGCGGCGCGTTCGCATCGGCGTTTTGGTCACTTCAGCATTACTAGTTCGAAGCTGGACGTGCCTCGAATCTCTCACGCGCTGGCTGCCATCCTATGCCGAGTTAAGTTGAAAGCAGTGCGAGAAACGCTAATGCTGTGTTGCTCTGAGTGCCGTCGGTTCCTTCGAAACTGTGATGTGTGCTGCTTGTGTTTGTGCGCGTGTTGGTCGTTGAGTGACTAGGCTGTGATGCCAGAGAAGGGTTGTGTTCCACATTGTTGTGGCAACTATGACTCGAGACCCAAGGCACACGTATTTGGGTTTCCAACCAATGAAGACACGCGGAAGGCATGGATACGTGTTATCACAAGGGATAATTTCAGCCCGACAAAGCATTCAAAGGTAAATACACACCTTCTCTTTTGTTTTTCGTGTATTCCTTTTTATGTAGTATGATGGTATTACGTTTCATTTTTGTCACGTGCGTGCGTTTAGCACTATGCTAGGGTAAACTGCAGAAACGCGAATCGTAAAGTTGTCACTCTCTTGTCACTTGCAGGTGTGTGAAAAACACTTCAGTCCGGACGATATTCTACGAGATGTTTGCAATAAACAAGGCACAAAAGCGGAACGAGATGTGTATGCTTATTTATGTACTTTGAAGCATGTGTTGTTTTTCACTATTAGAACATTTGGCATGCAAAGAACGGGGGTTCCAATCGAATATAAAAGTTGCCACATGTCGCGCACTGCGAGAGGTGATGTAATGCGTAGCAGTCAGCAAGGAGCTGCATATATCGCATTATTTGTCTGTGAGGCAACTGAAGGCCTTCATGTCATAACAATGGGTTCACTATTGAATGTTTGTCGTGCATTCATGCATGTACATTTCGTTAAATACCATGCTATAAAACTTACATTCTTGTATATACAATACAGTAGAACCCCGCTGTTACGTTCCTCACTGCTGCGTTTTCCCGGCTGTTACGTCGTTTTCCGCCGGTCCCGGCATAGCTCCCATAGGATACGATGTATTGGGAACCCCGCTGTTACGTCGTAACTGTCGGACCGTTCCCGTATGATACGTCGCGAAGTGCGCTCGGAGCCGACCGAGTGACTACCAAAGAGAGCGGCCATGGTGCATTTTCACGCAGCTTGGCCTCGTTTGACCGCAATATTAGCCGCATGAGAGGCGCAAGCAACAGAATCTTTCAATTGATGCAAACAAAAGCATGGCCTTCGAGATTCATATTGCAAAGATGGCGTCCATGACGTAACTGCTCGCGAAAGCAGGGCCTTCGAGATTGGCATTTACTATTGACAAAAGCATAGCCATTCAGATTTGTATTGCACAAACATGGCGTGTATGACGTAATTGCTTGCGAAAGCAAGGCCTTCGAGATTCGCATTCACTTCTGCCATCGCGTTGGCGTAGACTCATCATCGTTATTTGTCGGAGAACGGGAGCAGTTCGAGCTGGTTGGAGCTCGCATGGTCGTGCGTGCGGTTCGCGGTCGGACTCGCCGCGCCGGTCGTGATTGCGTGTGCTTAGTTCTTTCATGCCTACAGCTGTTGGTGTTAAAAAAATCACATACGTTGATTACATTTCTGTCGATGAGGCCGTCCTAAGCTCCGCGTTTCTATCCATCGACTAGATCGCGGCTGAGCACGCCAATTTTTGTGCTGCTCGTAAGAATTGAAATAAAATTCTGTACCACTAAATATTTTGCCGTTTTTCCTGTTTTTCGGCTCTTACGTTTCCCGTCTCTTACGTTTATTTCCTACGGTCCCTTCAAAAACATATCAGCGGGGTTCTACTGTACATGGTTGCTCATTTATACTCTTCACGCACTTATTTCACGTCCTACCGCTTTTGGTATAAATCCGGTTAGCGAAACAGCTGGAATTGTACTTTGACAATATCATATAATTCACGCCTTACTTGACAAACGTCATGATTTGCATGTTAGGACCTGTCACTTATGCTCCTCATACGGTCACGTCACGGCATACCAGTTTTGGTACACATCTTGCTAGCCAAACGGTTGCGAGCCCACCATGAGCGTGGCATGCAAGTCATGCCGCACGTAGCATGACTGTCATGATTTTTACGTTACAACCTGTCATTTATGTTCGTCATACAACCATGTCACACTATACCAATTTTGGCAAACATACAATTGATGAAACGGCAGCGAGCGCTCCAAGAGTGTGTCAAGTAAATCAAGCCTTACATGACATGCATGTCATAATTTACATATTACAGCTATGAGTCCTGTTTGTCATACACTCCTGTCCCGCCATACCGATTTCGATGTATATTAAATGAACTAAACGGCCGCTAGAGCATGAATACCATAGCTCACGCAGGTCGAGCGTCAGCCCACTAGCGACACGTCACTCGAACAGCTTCCAGGCCTTGACGAAGTTTGTCTAGGTGGCATTGATACAATACAGGGCTATGCAATGCTTTACCCTCTCCCACCCTCACCTAACTTTCCCAAGCCCTTGCTATACAAGGCTAGGCTATGCTTCACCTTTTCTCCTCTTTAACCCTCACAGGTTTATCTCTCTTTCTGCTTGCTTCTCTCTTTCTCTGTGCTTCATTCCATTTTTCTTTCTTCTCTTTCTTACTTGTTCTCTCGCCCACAGCAATGCAATCCCATGAGTGCTTGTTCTGGCAGCATTCTTGGACAGCTGAGCAGTTACGACGCTGGCTTGTGGATCGTCAATACCCGGGTTGGCATGCCGCCTCGCCGAGAAACTTTATTTTGTTTTATTTATTTATTCTCCTCCTCTCCACTTCTCATCTTTTTCCTTCTTCTAACACGCTGCTAGGCGACGCATGGTGACGTCATTGCTCAGCAATGAATAGCGCAGTTTCCGCGAACGCCACTGGCCCTAACTCAATCTGGGCCTTTTGATACCAGGGCCAGCAGCCAGTAACGGGCCCGCTACTGAGAGCTGCGCATATTTAGACGAAATAGCGGCTCCCCCGACCAGGAGACAAGCCCTCATTAATGAAATCACACTTAAAAAAAGCAAGCAAACGATTCATATATGGACCCTCCCACTCACGGTGTCAAAAAAAACGAAACTTTTTTCTTTCTTTCTTTCTTTTTTTTATGCCAAGTGCGATAGATGCGTACTTGGATGTGCTGGTGGAAGTAACTAAGAAAAACCTCTTCTGGACGGAGATTCATGAAGAACGTATGTGAGAAGTGCCGGCGTGTTCCCACCATTTGCGTTGCTGCTCATGGACGCAAAATTCCATCTTGTTCTATATATGTCTTGCTAAGTTTCCCCAATTTTGTTGCGAAATGTCTAGAAACAGAAGTGACAAACATTTTAGCGGCATGCGTGTAGTTATTACTAAACATTGCCTTAATTAAATGCCGTGAGCCGCTTGGAACGAGCTAGGAGCAGTGTTTCTGGAACAGACGACGTCAGCCGATGAATCGTCGCCACACTTGATCGTCACTGATTGATCTAGAAGTCATGAGGCTCTGCGGAGAGCACACTTTGCTGTCAAGCCGACTTGCGTAACAGAAGCTGCATCGGCACCGTGCATGGCGTCATGGCTTAATTAATCAGGACGGACACGCAAGCACTGTTTCATTTACGGAATAATCTTTGGTTCGTGGTTGTAACTTTTGTGGCCTCAAGATTATGCTTGACTATTTTGACATGCCAGCAGAGCAACTGTGGGTGATAGACACAGTAAAACCCGAGGCTCAGGCGCAGTTTGACGCAGTTTAGGCCAATTTTATCAGGATGGCACAGTAAATCCAATTTGGTGCACTTTGACGCAGGAGTGGAATCACTGTCTGCCTTTTTCGTTCAATTTCATGTGCAAGGAAGAACATCATCAAGTTTAATAAACAAGTTCTGTCAGTGCAAGTGCTCTGTGTGATTGTGATGTTGCTTCACATGTTTCTTCTTATCGCAGCAACAGCACTTAAACAGAGAGCAATGTCTTCACATGGCTCGAAACTTGACATTGGCAAATCAGTTGAGCTGAAGCCTGCAATGTGGAGGAAGGTTAGTGAAATCCACCCACCTGCAGCAGCACAAAGCAATAAATGAAAGCCACACAGGTCTTTTGGGATTTCACAGTTTAATTTGTCTTGGTCTGGGATTTGAAAGCGGGACAAGCAAGGCCCTTTCGTAGGAGCTAGCCAGGAAGGAGGTTGGTGGACTCGTGCAGAAATGATTTGCAGTGTCCCTCCACTTTAAGTTTGAAAAAACTCCAAGGAATCGTTCAGCATCTGCAGGCATTCAGTACAGTGATGGGACCTTCTAAATGTGCGAATGGTTGCTCGCCAAACCTTCAACTAGAACACATTTTGATAACAGTGGATCAGGCTCCAGTGGCACGGATATAAAGAACAGCGTGAGGCAATCCATTCCATCACGATGGACCTACCCTGCTGAGATTGGAGAGGATCGTTGTGCCTTTTGGTCGCCTCTTGGTGGCTCGCCAACGCCACCAGCTGGCGAGGCGCTGGCTGCATGCCCACTGCATGTTCATAGACGACAATTATAATAAGTGGCACATATGGCAGTCGCAACAGACAGGTTGCCCAAACAGTCCAGCTGATGTGCCTTCCTGACACTTCAGCAGTGTCCCAGCATGAAAACAATAGAGTTAGAGCCCTATAGCCCTATATGTGTTCACTAGTGCTACTAAATGAAGTCACAATGGCAAATCACAAGTTGTAGCAGGCTAGCACCCCACACTGGTGCAAAAGGGGAACAAAAAGACATCCAAGGTTGTAGTGAAAGCTAGAATGCATAGGTGACCTAGCTCGTATAGTATTTCTTGTCATAAATTGACAGCACAGGAATGACTAACATCAAAAGAGCATAACACAACACGAGCATCCTTGTTGTGTGATACTCTTCCTCAATGATCTTCCATATGCTTTAACTTCATTAAGAAAAATAAAACAAAGCCTCTTTAAAATTTGTTCCACCAGATGATACCTGCCAACTACAACATTGTGCCAATTTTTGAGAGTCGCTGCTAACAAACAAGTGTACGAAGGTGTACGATATGATAACATATTGGCAAGTACCCCTCCTAATAGCCTGGAAAGAGCTGCAATATCCCACTGGTTCCCAAAAAGTTCTGTCGCTCTCGGCTCCTACCAGAAATGATTTGGCTCCGCATATGCTGATTTTCACAGGGACAGCTGCGAGTGAACGAACATAATTTTTTTTTTAACCACACACAATTTGTGCCCACTATGAACTCACTATTGTTTTGAAACGTGGCTTCTGACCTCTCCAAGTGCAATGAAGGACATCTGTGAATAGTCTCACATATGTGCAATTACTTATTTACAAGTAGAAGTTGAAAACAAACAATACAGCCATGCCTACATTTTCTTACTCTAGATGCACAAAAACTTCCATCTCATTTATTAACAGAATGAATTATCATTGCTTCGTCACTTGATCAGTCTTTCTATTGAATGCACAATACTAAATTTAGTGTATTTACTCAAAAATAGGTCAAACGTGATTACTAGTTGACACCGATACATTGAACTCGCCAGGAAAGAAAAAATAAGTAGGATATTTCAACTCTTATATTTATTTTTTTGCAAAAATGCAGGGCTTTGAACATGACACCCTTCTATTTACCATCGTCAGTCTGTGGTATTCATGGATGCCTCTGCCTATTTCATTAATTTTGGCAAGCAATTTTCTTCTTACTTGTTTTAGGTGTGCATTTGCCATTAGTATCCATACACAAAGCAGTAGTGAGGCTAGCTCTTGTAATAAGACTTCTCTGTTTGCGCAAAATCAGTGCTAACTTTGTTTGTGGATACAGGTCGAGATAATTTTGTAATGATAATAGGTATAGGCAACATCTTAAGTAAGTCCGCTGCGATGGATCAGTGGTTATGGTGCTCGGCTGCTAAGGTCGCACTTCGGTGGAGGTGAAATGCTAGAGGCCTGTGCGACTTCAGTGCACGTTAAAGAACACCAGATGGTCGAAACTTCTGGAGCCCTCCACTACAGCGTCTCTCATAATCAGTGACTTGACTTCTTCCTTGTGTCCGTGTTTGCATGCCCTGTCTTTTAGAAGGTGCTTGAATAACGGGTGTCACTGGAGACAACAAGTGGTCTTGTCTTCTTGAAGACAGCAATTGTTTATCTTGGCACGTGTATGCTTCGTACCCTCTCCCCCAACCAAAACAGAAGAGGAGACGACAAGTATGAAGACAGGGTGGGGGAGAGTAGGAAGCTCAACCAGCCGCTAGCATTTATAACGAAATGCTCAAATGCACTCCCAAACATAACTAACATCCACCGCAAGGATTATCCGATATTAGCAAGCAATCAGAGCCTTAGAAAAGTGTTTCCAAAAGTATTCAGGGTCACTTATCACCGTAACCAAAACTTTAAGGACATGCATGAGCAGTGAAAAGTAAGCCCTCATTCTACCGCACACGTAATACCTTGCTCTTGTCCAAGATGCTTGCAAACACCTTCAAAATGACGTTATAGTTAAAAGCACATCAATCATACAAAATCTACTTCTACCTGCCCTAGTTCAAACGTTATCTACATGCTCAAATGTTCACTTTGCCACAAACAGTGCACAGGCGAAACAGGACAGCCTATTAATATTAGATTAAATGCGCATTACGCAGACGCAGTAAAGAACTTACCAAAAGCACTGACATAGCATCTTAATCAGTGTTGGTGGTAATGTGTTACAAGTAACAGTGTTACCGGTAATGCACAACTTTTTTCAGTAACTTAGTAACGTATTCATTACCGTTAGGTAACTGTAACGGGTAACATACATTAACATCTTCCGGTAACGTGATGTGTTCCTGTTCCAATTATTCAGGAAGTTTCACACAAAACTACTTTATCTCGTGGGAGCCCCTTTCCCAGAGGCCACCCCGACATTCTTTTGTTGCAGCGGTGAGCTGCTGTCAGCCCACCAGGCAAAATGGCAATGGGAAGCAAATTGCCAATATTTCTTAAATAGACCTGCTAGTTTCGGCTGCCTTGCTATTAAGATTGAAGTTGTCATGGATAGTTGAAACGCAACAAAATGCACTCCTTGAAACCGTCATAAGTGAGCTGTCGTGATTGGTTCAGCTTGCGGACATCAAGACTTGGGGGTATAGTGAGCTCCATCACAACGGAGGATGACTTCTTTGGAAATGCCTTCTTGGCATCATCCCAAACTGAGGATGTCTCGATATCTTTGGTGCCGCCCGACATCGTGCTGAGTGGGCCCAAGAAAAACTTCCCGCGCATTTACTAGCTCTTCCTGAAAGTGAATACAGGAGCACCATAATATAGTGTGTCCATAGGTGCAGATGTATTAACTAAGAAGCGAGGCAGGCTGTCCGATGACAGCTTTTGAAATGCAACCATTGCTTACATCCACCAAGTTCTATGTACATTACAAAGTTGTCCCTGCAATACACATCTGATGAACTTTGCTCTCAAAATTAGCTTTGCTTCTTGTTATCGGCAACTACGACTACGTCTCTGGTTACAGAATTCCTGAGCGAGCGAGGCTGACTGTCACAAATGAGCACTTAAACTGCCTTCGAAAGCCGCATAAAATCCCGGTGCCATCATAGCCCATGCTGCGACACAAGACATCATCAACGTTCGTCTCTCCAAAGCGCGGCCCCTGAGAAGAAGCTGCCTCTTGCGCAAGATCTGGAAATATCTATAAATCAACGCGACCATAAGTACAACCGGGAACTTCCTCACTCTTTCCCAAGCCTACGCAGCGCTGTAAGCAGATGAGTAATTTACGGTCAGTGAAGGGAGAAGTTATGATGTAGAGGTGAGTGGTTTGGTCAGCTAGAGAAGTGTTGTGTTGTGATGTAGTGCCGTCAGTCGGTTGGTCTTGGAAGACGTACTGCCTGCCGAAGATGAACCACTACTGGTCATGCTAAAAGACTGGGCGTGCAAACCTGGACACAAGAGAGAAGCCAAGCCACCAGAAACGCTAACAACCGAAAAGGCTCAGAGCGGCAGAAAAGAAAGTAGGCACGAAAACTTATCCACGCATGCCGAGGCAATAGGCAATGCCTATCGACCCGGCATGCATGGGCGTCTATGTGAGAGATAATTGTAAAGGCATTTCATTTCTTCTTTATGCAAGTTAATTGACGGTTGTCTCATGCTTGCACTACCACTATTATCGATATGCCACACCTCAATCATTAGATGTTTCTTCGTTCCTGTGTCTCTACAAAACTGCACATTCATCGAATTACGCCATGCATTTACACTCTCAACAATGTAAAGATTAGACGGTGATCCTCACGCTAGCGATCTCTCATGTTCCAATAAACCACAGACTGTATTTGTAACCAGAGATTGCTTGTAGTTGAGCACAACTGGTTGCTTCCCCATTGTTGGTGAAACCCATCTGAGTTGTATTCTGTGTTAACCAATTAAGTATGCATGTATGTGAGATGTTTGTACTGCTTTAATTGAGAATATACTTTTTGTGTTATCAACTCTTGGCTCCGACTCGGTCTTTGGACTGCATTCGGTGATCGCTGGCATGATAAAAGGACCTACCCTTAAGCTGTCCATCCTTTCATGGTGCATTTCAAGGGGGGCCGATACATCAGCCCTTGGACTCAGCCTGGCGATTGCCTCCCATTAACGGTGTGTGACACTGACCATGAACACTTTAACATGTGCGCTCGCAATTTTTGTGGTATTATACAGGTTAACCCTTTGCAGTCCAAAATCTTCACTCACCTTCCATCTATTCTGGTCCGAAACTAAAAAATCAAAGCTCAAGTAAAAGAAGTTTACTCACTCATTTAGGGATGGAGCATAATGCAATGAGGAAATGCGTGCATGAATCTGCAGTGGTTCGTGGTCGAGCAGTGTCCCACCACGGACCGCTGCAGCCGTACTACATTGTCGGGAGGGCCCTCACAACTGACTGCAAGGGGTTAAAGTGAAAAAAAAAAAAAAATTCTGCATGCAAATACTTCGTTTTTGGAATTATGCCATTCAAGCATTTATTTATTGCTACATACTTTGTGCAATTATTTTGTAAGTAGAAGCATAATTACTGCAAGTTTGTAGAGTTCAGTGATGTTTTCTTATGTAGAGCATTGTTGATGAAATTGATCAATTTGTGTTTAATGTGACATTGAGAAAAGTGGCTTCACCATGTGCCACAGAGAGGCCATCGCATGTAACTGTCAAGGCCACTTTAGGCCACTCTACTATTGCCAAGGTAGGGCACATTTGTGCAAATTATTCTCGTTAAATATATTTCGAGTAAAATTGTTGTTTCGGCTAGAAATTTGACGTGAAATATAAATGTGAGCCTTATAAAATGGCTATTGTGGGTTCCTACAGCGAAGATACACTGAATAAAGTTTCTTACCATGGAGTAATGGCAGAAGTAACGTTTGTTACTTTTTCCGGTAACGATAACACGTTACCTTTTTTTTCATGGGTAACGTAGGGTGGTATCACAATTCTTTTTCTTTAGTGTAACGTGTAGTGCATTTATTACTTTTTTTTTGGGTAAGGCGTACAACACTGATTTTACTTTGGCAGGTCAATACGAGCTGAAATTTTATGCCCTGCCATCAAACTTCCGATCCCCGAGAGACACGAAATATAGAGTTGTATCTTATTTACAAGTTTAATACAGTCCAGCCAATAGGTATACTAAATGTTTCAGAGGGACTCTTGCATCCATACAATATGGTAGATATACAACAAAAACCAGTGGGAATTGGGCCTTTCTTCTAAGAATTTCTAGCCATTCTGATCACTGTGAATTTATAATTTTTAGGGGGGTGCTTACTTTTGACAACCACGATTCAAGGAATGCCCCTCCCCCTTCTACCGTTCACCCACTTCTTGCCAAATAAATTTACTTTGTGGGCTAAAGTTCACCAACTTCCAAGTTAGCCTTTTCTCTCCATCGGCTTTTCGATACAACTCAAATGGGCTGCCATAACATGCATGATACGCCTCAAAGACACTTAGGCTGCTTGCAAAGCTTGATGACCGGAACAGCTTCCACATAGCAGGAACTTCTTTGTTGATGAATGGTTCACTGTATTTCCCCTCGAGGCGCAAGTTTTTTTTTCCTGTCCTTTAGACTAGTCACCAAGAAAGAGCAAGATGCATTGCGCATGGGATGAATGGAACCTTCTGGTCCTTCTCCTGTCTCTGATTTTGGCACCGATTTCTACAGTGATGCAGAACCAACTTGCCCAGCAAGCCACTCTTCTGAAACCTTTTGCATAGTAACTGTGTCCTGACTTAACCTCAATGTGCTGTGTATGACTGCAGCAAATCACTTTGGTGAAGACACTACGTTGTTCGATGTGCTACGCAATAGCGTCCAAGGACCATTGTCAAGAGTATGATTTCTCTTTGCTCAAAACGAATACAATCAAAAACACACTGTTCATGCATTTTGGGCTGAGGCATGCACCAAGGTTTTGTGGTGGCCAAAACGCAACTACATGTGTGGACCAACCAGCAGCTGGTGTCACAAACTCGCAAATGTTTCCCCCCAAGAAAGGCACGAATGCAGGCCTCCGAGATTGTCTACTGGCGTATGGCAGACAATTTCAGAGGCCAAGAGCCACCAGTTTTGATTTCGGCGAGCTCCACCGGAGGTGCTGTTCGGACCCAGAAAAGGCCCATTGTACACATTTGTGAACCGTCCATCGTAATTCGTGCCTGAAGGGGACACAAAATGAAGAATAGAGCTTTACATAAGTACATGTAAGCTTATTAACTCCATCAAGGTATGAGGAAAACCATTTGTTACATTCACTGCCAAATATGGTGCATTAGGCTTAAAACGGCCAGTCTTTGGTTGAAGTCCTTTGCATTCAGACCTGAAGTATCAGTCAGCAACACCTAGCTGTGGGAGATATACTGTTTTGCATCATGAATGAGTGAAATTGCAGGGCACATTACTCCGATTATGTGCCAGTTCTCAGCCAATGGTTTTCGGATGTCTACAGTTACACAGACGTTCTTTCCATCTATCCATCGTAATAGGTTTTGTTCTGTGCAGCTGCATATCACAATGCTTGACTGTCATACGTGAGATTTTTTTCAGGCTATAATTAACCTATAGTTGCAATGATCTAGGTATTATGTACGTGCATTAAATTTTTTTATTTAATTTACACAAGGGAACCAGGCACACCAAAAGGCATGTAGAACAACAACGAAACCTAACACATGCTGCCAAACGTACGAGACCAGGGCGGGATAGAGGCAGCTCCGAACCTGGCCTGCTTTGTCGCACCTATACGAGACTTTTGTTATGTCTAGGACCTTCAGTTTAAGTCTCAATGTCAACATATATGAGGTTGCTGCTACAGTGATGGAAGTGACATTTTGATTTTTGGAGCAGATTCTGGAGCAGAAAACTTGCTGCTTTGGAGCAGCTATTGGCATTTTCGGAGCAGATGCCAAAATATTCCAAACGACTCCTGTAGTTTAAAGCAACACTTAAGCATCTCATAAATAACAATATTTATTATTAAATATGTTGCAGATACAATAATCCCTGCAAAGTGCAAAAAACAAATAATTAAGCAGACGGATGGTCACTGGACACTTAGTAAGATGAGCTGAGCAGAATTGAGCCAGATTATAAAAGTAACCATAATCACATATAACTGTCGCCAAAGCTGCAGTTTATAATCTGTACGAGGCCAAAGCAATCTGTTATTTTCATATTTTACCAAAGTAGCCTATATTAAAAAATAAAAAAAAATCTAAATGAGCTATACACCTAAAATGCCAGTTTCTGTCGCATAAATGAGGTCAAAGCCGATAAAGTGATAAATGTAATCATTAACAGACAAAAATCGTCACAGCAGCAGTTAGTAATCAAACTAATCTCACATACATTTTAACAATATAGCCTGCTTGCCGGGAACAAATACACAGCTTATTCAGATATATAGTATATCGACAATGCCAGTACTTGTAACATTGTCAATATGCTAGTATGCAGCTAGTATATAAGCTCAATTCTAGATGACAGTATACAACTTTCTTGATTTTGTTTAGGCTCGCTGGATGGTTACACGGTTAAAGTTCACTGTCTTTAGCATCTCAGTGCCATTTCGAAGCAGTTACTAACAAAAATTCCAGTTTGGAGCAGCATTTCTCTTTTGGAGCAGTTTGGAGCAACTGGAGCAGTACTTCCATCACTGCTGCTATGTGCACACTTTTAATGACACCAAATTTTGTAACGCAAGGCAATTTCTGCAACAAATGCAGCCAGTTTAATTACAATAATTTCATCAAAACATGCAGTTGCCTAACTTTATATATGAATATTACAAACAGGCACATTTTATGCAGCATTATGACAGTTTATTTCGTAAGTGTGTCTCTTTTTTTTTTTGTAGCTGTCACCTTAATATGAGTGAAAGCCCATATTCAACGAGTTGCAAAGAAGGCACCTCAGATATGTGCCCATTTTCCATATGTGCTAGCACACTTTAATGTGCTGTACATCCCAATGCCAGGTGGGGTAAAACATTATACTCATTTCGAAAAAAAAATAACACAAGATACTGTGTCTAGAGGGTTTACGAACTTTTGGCTTTCGGATATAAACTTGAAGCATGTTCTGGTTACTAAATATGCTTTCTCTCGACTGTTATGGTCACACTACCAACTTGAAATTGTGGTCATGCATGATTCACAGTCACACATAAAATTAATTTATTTTTCCTCGAGAACCCCCGCAGCAGAAAGCGGTTTTGAAACATGCGGGAAACTACTGCCTGTCAAAGCGTTGGTATGCAATCTACGATGGTGCTGCAGGCAAGGCAGCCGCGGACCACTTTATCAAAAGGCGCACATGTGAAACACACACCACATGAAACAAGGCGAACTACAGCAAATCAAGTGGAGGTGTTTTCGTGGGTGTGATCGCAGCAGCTGATGTGCTTCGCATGGCATCAAAGCAGCCAGAATGATGACCATCGTGGTTGGCGGTACGGGTGTGTAGAACTGGCCAGCAGCAACGGGCCAAGTTGCTGGCCAACAAACCACGCGCCTTACATCATTAGGGCGCGCCGTCATTACACGGGACCAGTCCCGCGCGGACAAAGGCACCGCGCCGCTCGGAGCTATGTCGCGCCACAGCAAACACTGTCGCACGTGTGTGCAGAGAAACAATACGCAGGATAAATTATGCAAATAGTGGTCTGCTGCCACCGAACTATGTGTGGTCCAGCTAATTGCATGCCATCACCGCTATTGACAAAGAAGCATCGGCGACTTTCCCTTCCGGGAGAGCCGGAAGCGCACGCATCTGCGGTCGGGCGCCCGGCGATAAATTATGATAACTGTCAACGAGCGAGCTGGCGCGCGCGCGTGCCACTGTGAGAAGTGGAATGCCGCCCGCGGACGGCATCGACTCACCGCGGATGCTAATTGCCGCCGATGAGCAGCCAGCGCAAATTGCGGGCCCGCGGGGGCCCGCGGCGGCGCTCCGTCGACGCTCCGCTCCAGCAGCCGCCCCGGCGAAGCACTGCGACGGCGCGCGGGCCTGCCAACCCCCAACTTATAAATTATGATAATAAACGAGGCCCGCGCGGTCACTTCTCCATCCGGCGTCGTCGCACCCTCGGAGTCGCCACCGATGCCGTAGAGTCCGAAGAATACGCCACGGCGTGATAACAACGCTATCCACACAAGGGGGCAGAAAACGGCCAGCGGCTCGCTGCTTCAGAGCGGCCGCGCGCGCGACATTGTTGTCCGAGGAGGTCGGTGAGGATGCCTCTCCGCGCGACCGAGCCGAAATCCGCGCGCCCACTGCGGAATCGAGCTGGTCACATTTCACCCGTGTCCAGGTCGACGCGAGCGGCACAGGAACCGCGAACAACGTTTATTTTTGACAGCGCGCATCGGAACAACACGAGCGTAATTGCGTACGAGTAATTAATAATATATTCTAATTAGTATACGGCCCCTTTACGTCAATCATGCGCGTGGTGCGCGACGACAAAGAGTTCCTCGGAGAGTTGCTGGCGGTTGGCAAAGCTTTGCATTCTCGCGTAATACGAAGCTCCGTCAAGGATGCAATGTACCTGAAGCGCGCGCGCTTCTGTCGGAGCGACAACGTTCTTATCGGGACAAAGCAAGCTGTCCCGTCGATTATCATACGCTTCCGCGCGAATGTAAACAAAACAACCCCGTGGCACTTGCTGATACAAAACCATTTCGATCAACTGTGGAGATTTCGGAGAGAGATCTCGTGGTCTTTATGCGAGTGCTCCAACTTCCCCAAAATAAAGTTCGTGAAAATTTTGTTTTTTTAATTTCCCCATTGTAGCCCTCATTAGCCGATCCTAAATGGTTGCCGATCTTCGAGCCAAGCGTAGCCGTAATGGGGGTCATGTGCGCTTTTCGCAAAATCCTGCAGCTGTGAAGCTGTGATACGAAAAGTTGTCAGCTCCCATGCGTCATCCGTTCCGGCTGTCCTTTGATCCGAACACTTTCGCTCCGTCGAACCTGGCTTTCCGTCGGCTTTCAAAGCGAAACGTCTTTCCGACGCGCTCTTTCGAAAGTCATGTCGGCGAGTGATCGGCCCAGCTGAGTGTTTTTACTTACCGTCGAAACGGGCCTTCGATTCGCGAAAAAATGGAAGCCGATAATGGTGATCAGGTACGTATTGCCCCGTTTCCATTATCTGGTCCATATATATGAAAGTTTGCATCGAGCTAAAATGTGTCAAAATATTGCCTGCGTGAAATGACAATCGTGGGGGGCGGGCCGCATGCAGTGAAGTTTACAAATGTTATTGAGCCTGCTACATTTTCTGTGCTCATCTCTTCTGTGACAGGACCAGGAAGTGTCGGACGAGGAGGAGGTAAGCTATCATTCATCCATTTTATTCTAGACCATTTATGGTGTTTTTGCCGGCACAAAGCTGAGCGTTCGGTTGACCTGGCGTCGGCACACCTGGGATAATTCAAACTGTTCGCCTCGCTACCTTAGGCTCAGTTCCAACCGCTGTTCTTTCAGCATCTAGGTAAAAATGTACGCAGCCACCTTAATATGGTGTGAAATTGGACCAGTGGGTAAATTTATAAACTATAATCGTAAACACCTGTTGCTCAAAAGCGAATTAACTGAACATTCTCTCCATTATTACATGGGGGAAATGTTCAGACATTGTGGAACTGAACTGTGATTCTCTCCAGCTTCTCTGACTAGCAACACAACTTCTCTTGCGTAGCCATATGTACTAGGTACACCTGTGGTTGGCACACCTCCTTGTTATGCAGTTGTGAGTTGGCAAGGGACACGAGCTGGCGATGCAAGGACACTATAATCTCATTATAACAGTCCCATCTGACATGAAAATAACTTCGTTATATCCGAAAATTTGTTATAAACATGCATTAACTACACTATCTATGACAGGACAATTTTTCATTTACTTCGTTTTAACCCTTAATTAGTTATATCCGTATTCGTTATATCGAGGTTTGAGTGTAGTCTCATCTAAATAGACAATTTAGACTGACCGAATTTATCATGCACATATTTCTTTTGCTGTCACTTTGTGATACTTCACGTCGTCGTCACAGAATCCACTATGTACAATTCTGTGTAGCCGTGCCTCATAATCGTATTACCACGCGCGCTTCTTTTGTTATTAGATGCGAAGTATCTTAAGGCGGAGCTCAATCCGGTGGTGGTGGTGGTGGTGGTGTGCGGCGTGACCAAGGAGGTTTAAAAAGCTTCTGGAGTGGAGGTCCCCTATACGCGCCCACGCGAGCGGGTGAAGCCTGGGAAACCGGTTGGCAGCCATTTTGCTCCGGGCAAGAGGCAGCGCAGCTTGAGCGCGGACAGCGTAACTGTGAGCTTCCGCGGGGGCGTTTCAGCGTGAGAACTGGATAGTTAGTGTCACTTATTTGGCCGAATTTTTTTGTTGTCCTGCAGGATTGAAGAAGGCAGTCTTTTCCATCATAATACATGGGCTGAAGCGTGCCTGATAACACGTAGAATTCGCTTCCAGCATTCCCGAAATGAAGCACATGGAGGAGTTAATAAGTGGTGCATAAAATTTTATTCACCCCCGGCTTTTACACAATTTCAAAAGAAAAAAGAAGAATATACAATGTGGTTTATACGTGAATCGATAAAGCAACAAATCCAAAATAACTTCAAAATGCATCATAATGCACACAATCACAAAACTAACCGTATGAAACACGCGTCCTTAAAAACTAAACACAGCAAAAGAAAAGATACAAAAGAAACTAGTTGACCAGTTTGCTGCTGCTCTGGTTTACGCATAATGCAGACAATCACGAAACTAACCATATGAAACACGCACCCTTAAAAAGTAAACACAGCAAAAGAAGAGATACGAAAGCAGATTAATTGACTAGCTTGCTGCAGCTCTTGTTTACACTCGTCTATAATTTTTTTCAAAATAACAGTCCTTAATTGTCAGCCGTGTTCTTACTCCGCTCTGGGAGTTTTAAATGCGAGGCATTTCTTAGCGAACCTTTGGCACATTCAGCGTTTTTATCTACGAATCTATCTGCCTAGCCACCTACGCCGAGGTGCTCTCATGATCGCCTCCTTTACTTGGTGCAGACCAAAATCGGCATGGGAGGGTAAGAGGATTGGACGGATATGGCTGTCGTATCATGACATGAATAACGGGAAAATTCTGTCGCGTAGGTCGTCAAACCCTTTCCTCCAGACACGTGTGGCACATAGCCGTTTACCACTGGCCGTGGTGTACGGGTATGCGCCACATGTGATTTACAGTTTATATCTACCCAGGAACCGCGAGAACAGACATTGGTACTTTAAATGCGAGAGCGTTAAGAAAAACCGACACTGCAGCGTTGACCCGACGAATGGAAAGAATAAATATTAAGATCACAGCAGGAATCTAACCCAAGCATTCTGCGTGGCAATCAAGTATTCTACCACAAAGGTACGTCGGGTATATAGACTGGCTTGGAAAAACAGCCTGTGCAGGCGTAATGACTGCGCAACGTCAAGTGTGGTTGTGGTGCTGGCTATCTAATTTTGCAAGAAAGCAATGCACAGTACGTATGTACTCCTACGATACAGGCGTCATATCAGATTAACGTCTGCGGTTCCAGTGTTGGCTCCGCTTTTATAGTAGTGTAATAAACATTACATTTATATTCCTATGTTTCAGCACGCTATATTGAAGCATTGCTCGACCCAGAGGAATACATTAATGAAAGTTACGTATGATATCCACATGGTTGCACCATAATGTGCACTTAGTTTCGATAATACTGACGTGTGTGAGGGCTGACGTTACGTTGCACCTCAAAGTTACCGTTTAAACGGCAGTGTTGACGCGCCTGGTAAGCCCACGATGTGCACACAGCTACTACACTTACAAAAACACGTTGATCCACCTCGTAACGCTTGGCTAAAAGCCATAAAATACAGCATAGCAGTACTCGCTGACTCCTTCGCATGAAACAGATTCCCACAACGCTTGGGATCTGCCGAATTTTCTTCCGGTTGATTTCTTTTGAAATGTGGTGAAGCCTGATTTTACAGCGAAAGCTTTTATCAAATCACAACAGCTGTGGGATGGTTGTCCGCTGCCACCGCCGGTGTCCGTAACTACTATCGTGCGAAATAAGAAAAATGAAATAAATAAAAATAAACAGGCTCATATGGGATTTAAACCCGGGTCCTCTCCATGGCAGTCGAGTATTCTACCACAGAGCCACGCTAGTGACCGGAACTCCTTTGCAAAAACATCCTTACAGGCGTCATGTCGGGCAAGGAATTGCGTTAAATGTGTAATATAGCGTGTCAGAAGAGTAAAATAACGACCAGGCGTCACATAATGCTAATTGCGCAACGAGTGACCGGATCGTTAATTGCTTCAAATCCATTACAAAAGGCCCAGCCATAATTCTTCATCCAGGAACCACAGGCAGCATCAACAAAGTTCACATAATGCCTTACAGATGTGTAGCGGCACCTCGCTTATCCGCAGAAAGACGAATAATGGCATAGTGATTGCTTCCGTACTTCACAAAAATTATGATTTGCGACGTAGTGGGTACCTTGAAAGTGTACTTGTATTAGTTTCCCCAAGAGAGTTTAGAACGGACTCTAGAAAGGCCGCTCTTCCAGCTTTCGCTGTGACTCTGCTGCGCGCAGGCCCGGTGTTTTTTATATACAGCTTGGTAATCTTCGACAAATTGTAAATGTGGTTATCGAGTAGATCGCAGTCCAACAAGTGAGACATCCACAACACTCGCTTGTCACCAAAGGAGCGGAGAAATTCGCCATCTGTGGAACTTCCGCGCTGGCTCAAGCGACGACCGACACGTTTTCTGCCCGGAGCAATATGGCGGTCGTCGGCTTCAGCGGCGGCTCGCCGCCTCCACTCCAGAAGTTTTTTTTCAACCTCCTTGGGCGTGACCACCCTTACTGCGCATGTGCATACCCTCTCCACACACCTCCTCTCCACTCACCATCTCCCCTTCCCCCTCCCCTTCCCCCTCCCCTTCCGCTCTCCCCTTTCCCTCTCCACTTTACCTCTCCCCTCACCCTCTCCCATACCCCTCCCCCTTTCCACTCTTCCTCTGAAACGCGGGCTAGACGTGCCGAAATTCTCTCCTGCGCAACGCCGCGATGAGCTCGAGCGCATGCGCGTCCCCTCCCCTTCTCCCTCCTCTCCTACGCTGCCCCCCTCTTGCCCGCCTGTCAACCGCGTTCCCCGCTCGCCCTGTGAGAATTAACGGCCAGGCTAGATGGAAGATACGACGCGCGTAGCGTCCCTCTTCGCGTTCCACGACGCGAGGTCGGTAGCATGCCCAACGAACGCCAACGGAACGCGATCGTGCAAGTGCTCTGGCTTCGCATTGCCTCATGGTCCCCTTTAGCGGGAGATGGTGTAATTTTTTTTTTATGTAACTAGTCCGTTGCACACATGGCCGCTGCCTTGTGCAGGCTGCGCCCTAATGTCTGGGAAACTTCCAGGTTTTGTTAGAACCTTCTTATAGGCTTGAGCGCAAAAATGCGAACAACTGGAATTATTCTGGATCTAATGCGGCCTCAACAATCAAGCTCGAATGTTTCGTGCTGCACGTGTAAATAACGACGCGCCTTGCTGCAGATCAGTTTATTGACAGCCAAAGCTCTGTTCGCCACTATCAGTATACAGTGTGTATTGCTGTAGTTTCACTTTTGGTTTCCCGGCCACAAGTTCGACCAAATAAAGAGTTTCATCTTGGACACGCTGACTGCTGCCTTCGTGGACATCACAGCCCCGTGACATCTGGTGGAGATGCTTCCCGGTCCATGTACCAAACGCCCCCCTCCACCTGTGAGCCAAGCCCATGCTGTCAAGGGAACATCGACGCGAACCCTGACCAGCAAGCCAGCCGCAGGCAGGAAGGTCTTGCACCAGAATACTGACGCCTACCCGACAAGACCAGGACCATAACGAAGAAGACAACAGCGACAATGACAGCCGCTGTGGCACCTTCAACGGTCGCCATGCATCAACCAAGGGAGCTGCCGACATTCCGCGGATCACCAGGCGAGGATCCAGAAAGCTGGCTAGAGGCATACGACCGGGTCTCCATGTTCAACAGCTGAGACTGCGACAAGAAGCTACGCCACGTCTACTTCGCCCTTGAAGATTGCGCAAGGACCTGGTTCAAAAATCAAGAGTCCACGCTAGCATCATGGGACCTCTTCTGCACCAGATTTCTGAACACCTTCACTAGCGTCGTCTAGAAAGAAATGGCCGAAACCCTTCTGGAGACCCCTGTAAAGCTCCACAACACGAACATCGGGCTGTACTTTAAGAAATGACTCGCTTTTTTCACCATGCCGACCCTGCCATGTTCAAAGAAAAAAAGGTTCACTTCCTGATGTGGGGAGTGAAGGAAGAACTTTTTGCCAAACTTGCTAGCTGTTCACTATTAAAGGCAGAAACCAACTATTCCACAACAAAAAAGGAGTGCCTGGCCATCATCTGAATGAAGGCAAGAAAATGGCTTTTAAGGGCTCGTTTTTCTTTGTTAGACACAATATTAATGAGAACTAACAGACAATAATGCCAAGGAAAGTATAGGAGATGTTATTTTTAATAATTGGGATATAAATATGAAGAAAGTAAAGTGGACGAAAGGATAACTTGCCGCCGGCAGGGACCAAACCTGCAACCTTCGAATAACGCGTCCGATGCTCTACCACTGAGCTATGGCGGCGGTCATCCCTCCGTCCACTTTATAGGGTATAAGTGTGCATTTAAATCTAGGAGTGTTAGTCAGTGCCGATCGCAGCCATGGTGGCGAGTGCGGAACACTCTTTCTGGGTTACATCTGGGTTACATCCAAGTTTGCCCCTACCTCTATGGCAGGCCCTTCAAAGTTGTGAGCGACCACCACGTCTTGTGTTGGCTAGCCAACTTGAAGGACTCTTCAGGTCACCTCGCATGATGGAGCCTTCAAGAATTCGACATTACCGTCGTTTACAAGTCCGGAAGAAAACACTCCGACGTTGACTGCCTGTCTCGTGCCTCCATCGACACACTGCCGCAGGAAGACCAGGATGATGACTGCTTCCTGGGAACCATAAGTGCCGATGACTTCACTGAACGACAGCTAGCCGATTCGGAACTCAGGGGCCTTGTGGAATACCTCGAGGGCAGGACCGCCATTGTTACGAAGGTGTTCAAGCGAGGACTGGCGTCATTTTCCTTGCGAAACGGCGTTCTCCTTAAGAATTTCTCGCCCCTTCGAGCCAACTACCTTCTCGTGGTGCCTTCAGCATTGAGAGACCACAAATCCTCCAAGCCTTACACGACGACCAAATGGTGGGCACCTCGGTGTTTCCCACACGCTCGGAAGAATACATAAAAATGTACCACTGGCCGCGCCTTCATACCAACGTCGCTTGCTACATAAGGACATGCCGAGACCGACAGCAGTGCAAGACCCTGCTGACAAAACCAGCAGGCTTTCTTCAGCCAATGATACCGCCTCGCCGACCATTCCAGCAAATAGGTATGGACCTACTGGGGCCATTCTCTACGTCGACTTGCGGATATAAATGAATCGTCGTAGCTACCGACTACCTCACCCGCTATGCCGAAATAAGGGGATTACCTAGAGGCAGTGCCGCCGAAGTAGCGAAGTTTTTCATTGAAGACATCGTCCTGCGTCATGGCGACCCAGAGGTCCTCATCACCGACAGAGGTATGACCTTTACTGCAGAGCTAACTCAGGCAATCTTCAGATACAGCCAGACAAGCCACCGCCGGACAACCGCCTACCACCCACAGACCAATGGCCTCGCCGAGCGTCTAAATAAGACCATCGCTGACGTGCTGGCCATGTACATCGTGTTGAGCACAAGACATGGGATGCCATCCTTCCTTATGTGACCTTTGCATACAACACGGCGTGCAAGAAACTATGCAGATGATGCCATACAATTTGGTATACGGAAGGAACCCTATAACGACACTCTACGCCATGCTACCCAACGTCACCGACGAAGAAAACTTCGACACTACTGGAAAAAGACCGACAATGTGCCCACCTTCGCGTCAAGAATCAGCAGAAAACCGACAGTCGCTGTTACAGTCTTCGACGATACTTCGTGGAATACCACCCTGGTGACCATGTTTGGGTCTGGACGCCGATACGCCAACGTGGACTTAGTGAAAAACTTCTTCGGTGATACTTCGGGCCATACAAGGTGCTTCGACATCTCGGTGCTCTAGACTACGAGGTCATCCCGGACGGCTGCACGAACTCTTAGTGGTGCCCGCTCGACCCGATGTCGTCCATGTCGTGCACTGAACAAAATTTTCGCCGCCGAGATAAATAGCCCAATTGAAAGTTTAGCTGCTGAAATTTGTTGAAACAACCTTCATTTAGCCAGAGGCTAGCAGAAAATAATTAATTTAATGCATTTTTCGCAAATTGGCACGTCTAGTGGCCGTGCCGCGAACTAGAGAGGAAGTGACGTGAAACCCGCCGGATACTGACTCGCCAACCGTGCTCGCTGCAAAATCGCTTACCAATCGGCATCGCAAACTGGCATCTGCCGCCGCGCATCGCTCTCAAAATGTGTTCTCACGGAGGAAGGTTGGGAAGGTGTTCTCCGTGCGTGTTCTCAGCCGGCAGCCAACGACACCATTGCCGCGCTCTTGGCTCTATATTTGTTTTCTCAAGCAGAGCTTGCGTCCACGTCTACGAATTTGCCATTTGTGTTGTGTGCTGCTACGTAATGTGAACGGTGAAGCACCTGGTGCAATGCAGAATTCCTCAACGCTGTTCTGCACTAGGGTGTGCGAAAAGCAGCGTCGAGAGAGACAAGCCCTGTCATACCTTTCCGACAGAGCCGAAGCTTCGCAGGATGTGGATTCGCGCTGTGTGCCCATCGCAGCCAACAAGGGTGCCTTCAAAGCGTGACTTTTTGTGCTCTGAACAGTTTGAGGATAGGGACTATGAGTCACTGTATAAATTGCTGGTCGTGGCTGCCGACCCACGTTGGGCGGTGGCGGCTCGTCTGGCTCGTCGTCCTCGCTGTCGCTTGACGAAGCAGAAGGGTCACACGCATATGGTTGTATTTGGTGCATCCGTTTCGGTGGCTTGTCGAACTCGGAGTCTCAATCACCGCTCGTGGGACCACTGTCACTCGCACCTTGCATCTTTGTGCGCTCGCGACACGCTCGGTAGTTGTAGTGGTTTTTGAGGAAGAAGCGCTATTTTGTCTCCCATATGGGGAAAAAGGGACAAGGGTCAGTGCCACACCAGCCACCCCCAGCCACCCTCGGTTCCTGAGAGGAGAGGTGGAGAAAGGGAAGTGGCAAGTCAGGAGAGAGCATGCTGGTTACCCCCCTGTTGCTGGAGCATTCGATGTCACGGCCGTCGACAAGCGCACTGGCATGCAGCCGCCGCGCTCTCACAATCCACTAAAAATACAGTCAACTGCTTGAAATTACGTGAAATAAACGCTGTTTATAGGAACAGTCGTGTCATCCGAGTCGAATGTAAGTGTTTTCGTAGCTTTTTCAAATTTTTGTTCTTTGTTCAGTATCCCTTTAAGCCGTTTCATGCGCGTTAGTGAACCTTAGGGCCGCTTTTTTCCATTATCATTGTACTTTATTTGTGTATGCACTTTTTTTCCCTCCTTCCATGTTCTGTTACGAGCATCGGGACGATGCTTTTTCAAAAGATGGCTATGCCACACGCGCTTCTTTTGTTATTTTCACGTAACTAGTCCGTTGCACACATAGCCGCTGCCTTGCGCAGGCCGCGCCGTAATGTCTGGGTACCTGCCAAATTTTGTTAGAATCTACTTATATTATAGGCTTGAGTGCGAAAACGCGAACAGCTGAGATTATTCTGGATCTAACGAGGCCTCAGCAATAAAGCTCGAATGTTTCGTGCTGCACGTATAAATGCTGATGCGCCTTGCTGCAGATCAGTTTATTGACAGCCAGTGCTCTGTTCACCGCTGTCAGTGTACAGTGTGTATTGCTGTAATTTCACTTTTGGTTTTCCCGCCACAAGTTTGGCCAAATAAAGAGTTTCATCTTGGACATGCCGACTGCTGCCTTCGTTGACATCACAACCCCGTGACAATATCTTATAGCCAAGTGAATAGGTTCGAGTTGAGCAGCAGTGGACAATGCTCACATTATCAGATGACGTACTGCCCGTTGTGGTAGTCCACATGACGACTCAGAATGAGTAGCGTGGGAGTGCCATCGCTTGAGATAATTTCTGCCCAGTTTTCTCTCTTGCAATTTCACATGCTGTCATAAAACTTTTCTTGGAGAGCATTTCATGAAAGGTATTTTTTGTCACTAAACAATTAGCTTCAGTACGGCAAAGATGTTTCCATAAAAGTTTTAAGGAGCTCTAAGCACTTCTTGAGCATGGAAAACATATTTGCATAGCCACTATGCAATACAAAAGCCAAACATTATTTGACTGCATGCACACAATGTCGCTTAAATGGTTGTTTGTCCTTTTTTTTCTCAGGTTTTTATAACTTCTGCAACTTTTGTTAGCCTTATGCAAAACCAAACATTGTATGGGTGGGCAGTGTTTTTCCTCGAGACCAGTGAGGTAGCCGTAACAGAAAAACACTTCTCTTTTTTCTTTCAGGAAATGGAGCCCAAGTTACGATATGAGCGAATCCTCAACGACATGCCCGAAATCTTGCGCCATGGTGCTGCCAGCTGTATTGCAGTACACCCTAAGGTGAGGGCGTTGATTAGGATTCAGGATTTCTAAATAGCCCGTGTACAGCCATGAGCATAATGCAAGGGAACACTGAAATGACCTTCAAGAGGAAATAGCAACTAATTGCATAAGCCAAGTACTACACGGCAGCCCTAACAGTCAGAGCTGTGGCCCCCTATTCGACGGTTCGCATTGACTTGTGACCGCAGCGGGTTTCAGGCCAGTGGGGGCAGAGACAAGTCTTTCAATTGAAGGTGTTTATTCACCTCAGATACATACCTGCCAATTGCCACAAATACAGTAGCACATCAAGTTAACAGAACACCTCAGCGGCGGAGTGTTCCGCACTACTGGGGGAAACAACAATTAACAAATAGCAAGCACACGCCGAGGGAATAACTGTTCATCTCACCTCGCTTGGCTTTTGTGCTCCGGTCCAGGGTGGTAGTTCGCACTCCATGGCCGGGGCACTGCAGGGGTTGATGGCGGCGGCGGTGCTCCCAGCTTGGATCCGATGTGGTCAGTCACACCTCCCAAAACCGAGGACCCGAGGCCCCCGAGAAAGCAAAGCGTTTTCCTCAGGTTAAGAGGAGGAATCTCCCCACAAAAGGGGAAGGAGAGAACAGGGCGTCTCGGCTGCAGAATGAGTGCAGGGTGTGAAGGGCAGTGGAGGTGGCAAAATGCCCCCCTCCAACGTAACCCCTCTCGCCACTGCGTGTGTGCACATATCATGGGCTGAGGCACCGCATTGAAGACACTGGGTTGTGCATGCAACCTCACAAGATGAACAGCCAAGCCTCATTTCGTTTCGCATAGCTGTCTTTGTCGAGTTTACACGACAACATGCGTTGCACAGCACAATTAGAAACTTGTGCGTAGCATCAGCATAGATTTAGGGTAGCATGAGCAGCATGGTGTTCATGCATTTGTCAACGTGCACGCAAATTTTCCACTCCAAATTTGCAGGTTCGATGCGCATTGCGTTGGAGTGCCTCGATGCACACCAGCTGCTGGTGAGGAGTATGCGTGCGTGCGCATCAGCTTATACCACAGAAAAGCTTGAAAGCACTGTATATTATCGCAAGCAATAAGAAAGATGACTACTTAATGCTCCAAAACAGAGATCAAAAGTAGCCATGTAGCCAAACTGAAATTTTCGTTGCCAGATGGGATCATAAAGTAGCCAATTTGGTGCAAAGTAGCCACCAATGGCAACCCTGTCTCCTGCTTTCTAGCCGCCTGTCAAACACTATTAGCTCAGAGCCTCGGATGAAGGAGACTAAACTTGGTGTCCTTATGCTCCACCGGTACACCAAGAACAGGGCCTCAAGCTCAAGTGACAAAAAGGATATACATGCCAAAACAAGAAAAAAAAGGTCATGAACTTAGCAAGCTGCTCAGATGCAGCATGATAGATTTACGACATGTAGTTTTCAAGTAAAAAGTTGACCGCCGACCTTGGTCTTCTTCAGGGAAGATAATCCTCTTAGCGACCTCCCCTCCTAAACTGTGAGGGGAGCAGTGTTGTAGACAAGTGAAAAGTGGAGAGTGTAACGGTATTTCCCGTTGCAGTTATTGTGTAAAAGACTAACAGCGTTAGTTACAAGTTTATATAACTTAAGAGTAACTAGTAGTTACAGTTACAAGTTATTGAAAAAAGTAACTATAGTTACCGGGAAAGCGTTGCAAGTAACTAGCTAGTGCCCAAGAACGCCTAGTGCAACAAAAAGCTTAAACAGCTCCCCTGTTATTAATGAGCAGTCATGCTGGTATAGTACTGAGAATATTCTTGCAGTAAATAAATCGGGCCATACCTGTCAGGTTTGCCTGCTTCTGCTTTCTAATGACAAGATTGCTAAGGAGAGAGCAAGAAACTTGTTGCTGTTTTTGCTTTCGTGCATGGGAGTTGGATAAAATAGCGAATGATGGGCTGCATCAGTGTATAAAATGTAGGTGTTCTATTTTCAGTTCATAGCACTGGGCATGCACTCTGGTGTGGTGTACATCCTGGACCACCAGGGCAATAGCATCCGCAACAAAGAGCTCCAGCTGGTAAGTGCCCATGTGTTGCCTTGTCCTGTTGTGAATGCATAAAGTATAGTGATGTTTGGTAAAAGTGAACAAAAGTTGAGAAAAACTTGGCACATCAATTCACATTTCACTCACCTTGGGGGGGTTTCCAGCTTCTACTGTCAAACCTCATTATGACTGAAACCGCACTTGCTGTGGAAAGCTTTGTATACAGTAAAACCTCAGTGATGCGAACCTCGCGGAGTCCTGAGAAATATTTGTATCACCCGAAATATTCGTGTCACCAGGAAATATGAAAATTGCCTAGTGTGCGACATGAGAAAGCTGGCATATGTTTTTGTTTATTGTTTCTCAGGGCTGCAGCAATGTCATAGACAGACATGAATAATTGTAAGTAGAGATTTTAGATGTCAGAGATTATAGGTGATGTGCAGCGCCTGTAGGGGTGCCACCGAAAGCCGCGTAGTGGCGGCCGTTGGAATTGCAGGCAGGCTTCAGGCCGGAGGTGCCTGCTTTCACTGCAAGCATGGGTGATGTGCGCGTGTGCGATTTGACTCTTGTGTGCGTCCCAAATAATTACTTCCACGGCCACAGTGTGCGCAAG
Source organism: Rhipicephalus sanguineus (assembly GCF_013339695.2). NCBI lineage: Eukaryota > Metazoa > Arthropoda > Arachnida > Ixodida > Ixodidae > Rhipicephalus > Rhipicephalus sanguineus. The sequence continues at coordinate 33,061,331 of NC_051178.1, forward strand.
GGAACCGCACCTTACAGTAGTGGACATGCATCCGATTTCAGAGCTTTATGGGACAACATTAGCACCATACGCGCCAAGTGCTTGCTACAAGTCATGGCCTCTGAGATCCGGCACGCAATCTCAGAGGCCATGCTCAGACGAGCATCAACAAGCTTCCCTACAAAGTGGTGCTCATCGTGAATACGCTGCTTTCTTTATAACACCCCGACCGCTAATGGCTTCATTTGTTGACGCGTGAACCATCATTTTCTGTGGACACACTAGCTTCGTTTACATGCTGTGTGTTTTATAGATTTTGAGCGAGCGCTGTTTCGCCGGCGAATGGTTTGTACAATTGCGGCCACGTGAAATGTCAGCGTTGGTGAAATTTCCAAACAAGCACTATAAGTTTGAGAAAAATAGCAGGTATAGGACTCCAGAAATAATTATGTCAGTTGGGTTTATTGGATAATTTGACATTTTGCCGTTCAGAAAATGCTGGCTGCAGATCCTAGTGTGTTTCGCAGGCTTTCAGGGGCTCCCATCATCTATAAAAGGTCCATAAAGTTACAAAAAAGTCGAAGGCACAAGCAATTAGTTAAAAGTACATATTTGCAAAGTTCACAGTTTGAAAGCAAATGCGAAGAGTGGTCATAAATATTGTTTTAAACTATGTGCTTCATTGCAATCATTTTCAAAGGAGATACAAAAGTAGAATGAAACAACATGAACACATATTCACCAGCAACACGCAAAAGAAAAAAAGAACAGCAGTAGCTAGCACCACGAGCAAGATTAAAAAAAACTTGAAGGTTTCAGAATCGACCCCATTCATTACACAACTTTTGTAAATACCATGAAGTCATGTTAAGAGGCATTCAAAACGGGGTTTATTGTCCTGTCCAAAGCCTTCAATCCACACAGGTGCCAGGTGGTACAGCCAATATGCAGATAGCTGAGGCGATCGCGCACAGCGAAAATTCTGCACCGAAGATCACATGCCAGTGCGATCAATAGGTTGAGCATGCAGCCGATTCCATGCAGTGCATGTGTCATTCAATCGGCGCTTTTCTGACGGCGCCATTACCTGCTTTTTAACACTGAGTCCTTTCTTTAAAGCATCTAAGCGCAAGTACTTCTTCATAGCTTTACTCTGCATCATAGGCTTGCGCAGGGTTCCCCATCAGGGTGTGCGAAGGCTCATCGCGGTGCCCCCCCCCCCTCTTAGGTGACTGGAGGGGTCAATATGGGCAGATTTTGGGCCCCCCCTCTTAGGTGTCTAGGGGGCTGGGGGCACCGCCCCCTATGCGCACACCTATGCTCCGCATGGTCTGGCTTCGCGTTTCGCATCATTAGTTTTTCAAAGGGGCATCGCATCTAATGAGTAACAACAACCTCGTGTGCATTGTAGCTTCCCGAATTTAGACGAGGCGACTAACTGTAAACATTGTAGCGTTCACTAAAGGCATAGCGATATAAATGGAGAAATAAAAACGTGATGATCGTTCTAACACTGACGTAAATGAACCGCGATTGCTTACCTTCTGTGTTAAACAGCGGCAGTCCACCACTGCTGTCGCCCTTGCTCATTAAGCAGCACCGCAAACTTGTAGAAATTTGTTCCTGGCAAGTTTTTGTACGTGTTTGAGCAGCCAACTAAGCAGCAGTTGTTTCTGGGCATCGCTGTAGGCTGACAGAAGTGTTCAATTGCGATGCAAGACGCAACTATCCGGCAACAACAGCACTCGCCTTGATGCTCACGGGAACACTGCTCGCGTGAGCCCACCTATGCTTCCGATCCGTGGCGACAGGATGCGTTGTCGGCACTTTGACAGCTCGTTTTCATGTGTAATTGAGGGATCAGATGTCCTGTGACCCATGACAGCTAGTATCCCCTTCCTAATCTTAATACGCCTCCGCATGACACCAGGGTACTGCAGCGAAAGGGACTTTAAAAGCGCTCCCCATGCAATAAATGAAGGCCAAAAAATGTTCAAACCACTGTCCTTAGTTCTTAATTATATTCATTTCACGGTGGGGTTAGGACTCTTCTTCAAGAGATTATTGGCTGTGCCCACACAATCGGGAGATTTGCTCAAAATTCGGGAGTTTCTCTGGCAAATTAGGAAAGTTGGAAGCAGCGTACGTTCCCAGCAATTGTGCATGTTGCGAGGCTTAGCTCCTTTGCCAAGGCTGCACGCCTCCTCTTTCGGGTCATCCTTGTCCACCTTTCACTGGAAGCCCGGCTGTGAGGACAGGGTTTGCTTCGACGTGGCAGGCAGGTGTACACACGGTAAAACACTGCCTCAAAAACAGAAATACGCATAAATGGGTCGAAAATTATCAAAAAGTGATGGCAATGTCATCTGTCATCTGAAAGTAAAGACGCACGAAGATGCTTTAGGGCCTCCAAGATTCGTGTGCACCATCTCGGAGGATGCGAAATGCTGCTGATGGGCAGCGCTGACAGCGTGCCAAAGCAGCTGCACTAGGACTCCTGCACCCGCTCGTGATTGTCGTGCTTTCTGTGGCAGCGTGGGCAGCACATGTTCGTACCTAAGTGGTAGCATACGTTTGTATCAAATGTGACGGGGTGACAATCAGTTCACAGCAACTCTACCTTCGTACACCGCAGGCTAATGGGCCTTGGCTGGGGCCACAGAGAAGAATTGTATCACCCCAAAATTCGTAAGGTCCGAGGTTCTATTGCATACCCTTGAATTTTGCAAAGCTGGAGTTCCTACGGTTCAGTGTTGAGAATAGCCTCATGGGTTCCTAGAACAGTTCTGGTGTATAACATCTTGTTACTAAGCATCATGAAATGTGGTAAACAGGAGAAGAGAAGCACTGCTGCTCACCACGAGAGCCAAGACTCATGTGCAACCATGCAAAAGTGCAGAGGGGTGACACAAAGGAAAATTTCAGAGCCATTACAGGGAACATTTCAAAGCCATTACAGGGAACATGGTGGCAGATTAGATGATTTGTCTAGCTTCTCGAATCTGGGTGTGTGATTTTGTGCAACGATTTGCTCGTGAGTGAAGAAGCAGTGGCAGGCTTCAGTGAAACATAGTAGCTGCGACCAATCATCCCGAGCTGTTTGGGAAGAGGAGTGTGTTGCCTATTATGCACATGCCATGCTAAGATGCTTGCTGTACCATATGTACGTGGGAGTTTTACCGTGGGTGCGTCGGTGAAGTGAGGTTTCCTCATGCCTGTGTCACTCTTGACCATGCACGAGTGCATCGCATATTTCATTGAGCGAACATGGTATCGGCAGGGCTGCTCTTGTTTCTACAGCCAGTTTTCACTTGAAGCAGTGTTGCACAAGGAGGCGGCACACCCCATTTGGATTATTGCCTATTAAAACTGTGCTTGCAATGGTGCTTCACCACAGACTCTGCTGTATAGGTTGTTGAAGATGTGTATTGCAGTGGGATTGTTTGTGATAAGTCTTACTGATGCATTAGTTGACAACTACTGTAGATCTTGGTGCATTTCCACTGCTTGTCAATATCAACAGAGTGCTGTTGTCTTAATTATAGGTTTGCCAGTCTCAACAACAAAAATGACAGAAGATTCATGGCACAGTGTGGCATTGGCCATGCCATGAGTTGAGTCCATTTAATGGTTACACAGTTAAAAAAATAGTTGTATGCACTAACCAACAAACACCTGATGACCCACTACAGCACTTGAGCTCAGCGAGTGAATACAATAAACTTTGTGGAAACTGGGCCAAGAATTTGTTGCAGCCACATTTTTTAAGCATTGGTACGTTTAAACTAGGCTGACACTTCTAGAGGGATAGTGAGCACGAGTTGCATTCATTTACTAGAAATTATTTTTACTGGTGCAACAGACGTCAATAGCAAATGCATTGGTGCATTCCATTGCAATTCACATTGCACTTGAAGTGTTTTATGCCACCTGTAGGCGACGTTCATAGGTGAAAAGTTTCCTGCTGAATATAAGACGAATGAAATTGAATGCAGTTATTTTTTGTTATTTTCATTTGTAGAAATTTTCTGTATCTGAGTAGGAACTCCGTGTGTGCCTCTCACTAGTGCTTCTGCTTAATCCCTTCCCTAACTGCGAATAACTAGTTAACCCGTCATGACAATCATTGGATTACTTTGTAATTTCCTCAAATAAATAAACAATACACAGTGTATTTTGCAAACTTTTTCATCAGTATCAGTAAAAGAGCTATAGTCATTCCAGGTGTAACGTTTTATTGGAAACAAAGACGGGATAAGCAGGTTTTAATGAGAAATATGCAGTTTTCATTAGGTTTTAAAATTTGTCATGGCACTGTAGTCAAATCATGTCATATAAGGGTAATCCTTATGTCAGCATATTTTTTGTGCAAGTTCCGCTAATTTCAGTCAGATTGCCAGCACATTTAGTTGTGTGTAAAAAAGACTTTTACAGAGTTCAAAGAAACCCTAAGGAATTTTGAGTGGCAGTCCTTCGGTGATACTAATGTTGAGATTCAAGCACCCTGTTTTTGTCAACTCCACTACCACTTGTTTTGATGTTGTCAGCGCCCACTCACTAATTGTCTCACTTTGTGTGCAGCACAAGGACTCGGTGCTCCAACTGAGCATTGACGAACAGGGTGACCACTTGGCCAGCTGCTCACGTGATGGCAAGGTGATATGACAGCTTCACGCTAGTGGTACCAAGCCTGAAGGAAGAGTTGAGCTGGGCGGCCTTGCATGTTTTACTTTATTTTATTTATTTTTTTGTGTTTCTTCCTCGAGCAGTGTGCTTGATAGGGCTGGTTGGTGCATAGTAGGCAAAAAATAAAACAGCGCTTAAAACGGGACAAGAGGAAGACACAGACCATGGCGCTGAACTAACAACCAGTGCCGTGTCTGTGTCTTCATCACGTCCCATCTTAACACTTTCGTGACCGCGGAAAAATCAGTTGTTTTTGGGTAGTCCAGGAAATTTCTTTTTCCTGTCACATGAATTGATTGATGCTAAAGTGTAGGGTATCAAATGATATAAGAAAAAATGGTCTTTCCAACAGCATTAATTTCAGACAACAGGTTTATATAGAATATTATCCAAAAATTACAAAATCAAAGAAATATGCAACAAAAAGAAAAAGATTCATAAGAACATCAATGCTGCTCTGCACAGGGTAAACATTAAAAAAATTCAAATATACGTTTTGAACAGGAAGCTCTTATAGACTAATACCGCAAATTTCAGCTCTGTAGGTACATCAGTTATTTACATACATACAAAAAATATAAGCTCTAGTGCTTATCATGCCACTGCGCGAAACAGTTTCTCGACACGGTGAAACAAAGGTTGGCTCACAGTGCGTTGGCTTTTCGAAAATGTGCATCCATGCATACTTATTTGTGTGGTTGCATGTCTCTCTGCCGACTTCTGTGCTGAAAATTAAATTTGCTTTAGTAAGCTTCTCTGCCACGTAGCTGTGTAGTGTGGTGAAGAATAGTGGCAATGGAGAGCGCAAACTCTCGTGCATTGAAGCACACTTCCTGCAGCTGTTCATTATTGTAAAGAGGACTGGTGTGCAGCTTTGAGAAAGAGAAAGGCCTCTCGATGTGTCAGCATATTCCACAATGGGACTGAAAAATTTAGGAGTAAACTTTTATGTCTTCTTCATGGCCAACTAATAGAAAAATTCCAACTTCTTGGGATCTGGAGAGGCTGCCTGTGGCGTGCAGATAGACAAGCTTCAGATAGGCTTATGTTGTGTTTCAAATTATGAAAGATAGGCATATTTTGCATTTCAAATTATCAATATATAAAATTGTGCTAAGAATTGCTTGTAGTCTAATATATTCATGTTCGACTTTTATGCTGGAGCTTTTTTATACATTACTTTGTGTTCCCACTAAAAGGATCTTGCAATTAGGAAGGTTTGTCACTGCTTCTGTTATAGAAAAATGTTTTTTTTTCCTACCTCTCTCCTCTCTTTCTACTGACTTGCAAACTGAACATAATCATGCTGTGGATGGGGCCGCTTTTTGTAAAATGCTGCTGCAAATGAATTCTGTTCCAAATCCATGGAGCATCTTTTAAAATATGCACCATTTCCTGTGACTGCAGGTCGTCGTTCATGGCTTGTACACGAGTGATCACAACCAGGTGCTGACATTTGACCGTCCCGTAGGTGCCGTGGCCATCGACCCCAACTTCTATCGCTCTGGCTCGGGAAGACGTTTCGTCACAGGTGTCGACAAGGTGATCGTGCACTCGCATTGTTACAAACCTGCACAACACACACCAGACTGGTAAAAAGAAAGCTTATACTGAATTTGTTAGGACTTGTGGTGAAGGCGCTGCTCACAGCTCAGTTTTACCACCCACATATTCAGGAGAAATTCAAATGGCCAGCTCAAATTATTGGGCATTTCTTTATCAGACAGGGATATTGTCATGAGTAAGGGGCACGACGCACGTGCCCCTTGTTATTCACATTATTACTTATTCACTTATTATGTCGCAGATCTCGGGAGTGTGCTTGCAAGGGAGGGACGCGGGAGATGGGTATTGGCACAGCAAACACACTTTATCTAAAGCTACCAAACCTCACACACCCCAAAAATAGATCCGAGTAAGCTCAACACAACAATACTTTAGCTAAACTCAGTCTCAACTGCAACAACAGTCCAGCCACATTGGCCTCAGAGTCACGTCGGTGATAGAGCATCCTTGCTATTGTCCGGTCAGCGCACAGTCTAAGTCTGTCCTTGCGTCTATGTCACGTCGCGCTAGCCATCGACGCTCTCGAGGAGGTCCTGCGGTCCTCGCCCTGGCTGTCACTGCGGCAATGCAGTTAGGCCTAGCTGCCTTCTCGGTCCCTTGCTTCCAAGTGAATCTGTGGCTTAAGTGATGACATGGCGCCCCGGGGACTGTACTGTGGGTCCAAGCCGTTCTGCGAACAAAAGTGGAGAGTTGCAGGTGCTCCGGGAACCACTGTGACGAGGATGCTGCGACTCAGTGTGTCATGTATCTCGGGAGTGCTTGCAAGCCGGATGTGATTGGGAGTGAGAGACGGGAGGTCGTGGTGTCACAGCTAGGCTTGTGCGAATATTCGAGCACTTTGAATATTCAAACAAATAATACAGTATTCGAATTCACTTCGATTTGAATTTAAATTATTGAAAATTTCGAAGTACTTGAAATGAACGAATAGGTGTGTATTAGTCTGCTTATAACCCCCCTGTAAAGGTGGTTTCACTGCCGTGGAGTGGTGCTACACCGTGAATACACCTTTCCAGGGAAAATTCGCACTGTCCGCTTGTAAGCTCCTGTAAAGGTGGTTTCGCTGCAGTAAAGGGGTGCTCTACCGTGAATACACCTTTTCAAGGAAAATCCGCATTGCCGTGAAGCCCCACTTTAAGGTTAAATGAACATATTACCCTCACATCGATTCATCATTTTTTAAGTTTAAAAACTTGTTATACCGGCTTACATGCTCCAAGTATAGTAAATTTTAAAACGTAACATATTTTACAGGTTATAATTTGCATTTTACCGAAAGCCAAATCCTGCTTCTATTCAAAGTTGCTTCCACTTCCTTAGAACCATAAAGAATGACATTTGCACATGCCTTGTTAAAATTTAAAAGAAATGTTGTGCAGGTTGGTTGGGTCCTGACAAATATGGTCATTTTTTTAATAATATGTGATATATACTATTCGAATTCGATTCGAAATTATTCGATCAAAATCACTATTCGCTTCGAACCTAAAATTTACTATTCGCACAAGCCTAGTCACAGCAAACACTTTACCAAACGAAGCACTGCGAAAACACACAAACACTTATAATTCACACCAAAAACAAAATACATGCAAAAAATAATCCACTAGCCAGAGAAATCGAAACTAACATAACAATCTGTCCATGTTAGTTGGCTCTAGTCTATCTAGCCACTATGGCTTCTCAGTCACTACCATCGCTACCCTAATCGAATGTTCTTATTGTTCATGACGTCGGCTCTGTAACAACATATAGCCTTGCCGTCCCGTCGCATCTGCCGTTGACGTTCTGGAAGTGGTCTTACGGTCGCCGTCGATCAGCATCCACCTGACGAGCCACTTGGTTCCATCGCCTGTATCCCGGTTGTTGTTGGTCTTGACAGGTTAGGCCTAACTGTCTCGTCGGCCTCTGCTAAGTGCCGCCCGGCCAAACCGAGGACGTGGCACTACGGGGACTGTCATATGAATTGCACCCATCCTGCTAAGAAGGTGAAGTGCCGCTGGTGCATCGGGAACTGCTGCGATCAGGTTTTTCAAGTCCGGTGAGCCTCGCTTGGTTGCTACCAAGGACGACGGCCACTTCCCGGGCCTCTCATGCTCCAGATCCAGGCGTCTGCTGCTTTCTCTGCCAGTGCGACACTGACTTTTCCAACTTTCTTCGTCCAGCGCTCCACAATGCCCGTTTCCCCTCCTGGGGTTTCTCACTACTGCTCGGGTCGTGTGCCCTGAGCAGCACTCTTCCAACCAGTCCTGCACGTGGACATGGCAGAGTGCACATCGTCGAGGAATTTTCCTTGCCTTGCACACCATCACATACCATCGCCGCTTTTCGATGTTCGGCACGTGCCTCGTGCCCCTTTACACATGACACCGTGGTAGCCTCGCCTGGTCGGTGCCGAGATCAGCGTGTACGCTATGGACTCTTGGGGCTGCGTCTCCGCACCCTGCACCCACCGCTGTCGTCACCCATGAGGTGCTGGCTTCTTCGACCCTCTTTGAACGGCGCCCCACAGACAATCCCCATTCTCTCCCCTTGGGTTTTTCACCACTGCACGGGGCATGTAACCCGAGTCCTTCTCCGACCAATCGCACACGTGGATGTGGGAGAGGTGCATAATTTCAAAGGATTTTCCATTTCTCGCATGCCACAGTGCGTACCGTTGAAACTTTCCATCATTTGGCACGTGCCTCATGCCCCTTACTCATGACAGATATACCATTAGAAAATTAGGTGGAAAGTATAGAAATTTGCACTTTTTTGTGTGGTGTTGATGAAAATATATTAGTAAAGAATTGTGCATCAGGAGTTTTCGACAGCTGTGCACGGTTTACTGTTGATGCAATGCGGCCATTTTAAAAATACTGTGAAGAGGAGAATTCAAATAGCCGCAGAGCGGTATCTCACCTTACAAAATAATAAAAATAATGTGAATGGAATGTGGGCAGATAAGCATCACAATCCATTACTGGGTCTTTTTGACTCGTGGGGTTCTGGCAGCCCACAAGAAGCTCAAGAACACCTAGGTAGTTCTAGGTTAATGTTTTGTTTGAGCTAAATAGTCATTATCAGACTTATGGCAACAATAATTAGCACAAAAAAAGCAATACCAATAAAATAAACATCTAAGATGTTTTGCTTACTCTCTTTTCACGCCCTAATAACTATACCAGTACTTGCATTTCTTGCACATTGAAGTACGTTCACATGTCATCTGAGATTAACAAACATGACACAAAAAGCAATATAGTGATCATTATGACAGTGGTGAATGAGCATACACGCTCTTGTATAAAGCGGCTTGTCATTATTTTTTTGGTGCATTCTATCGGCACCAACAGCCTAGTTGAAACAGGTAACTTTCAGTGGTATTCATGCACCCAAACCTCCAGTGGAGTGAACTAGCTAGCTGTCCAACCACAGCTGTCTCTGCTAACTGCATAGAAATAAAATACCACCGCATAAACACTGAAGACACCACAACAAAAAGCACCAGGCAAAAACAAACCCAATACGTTCCTCAACGTGTGTGTGTGCATACACCTACATCTTTAGCGACACAACGCAATTAGCTGGCAAGAGCTCACCTAGCTGTTCATGGGAAGAAGTTTGCACGTTTCAACTACACGCCACGACAAGGGAGCCAACGTGTTGGACTACAGTCGAACCCGCTTATAACGAACTCGAAAGTGTCGCGAAAAGTCGTCGCTATATCAGTAGTTCGTTGTATATGGACTCGCCTTTAAAAATGTGCGACTAGCGGCCAAGCCGTTTTTTTTTTCTGTGCACTTTTATTGAAGTGCACCCAACCCCTCCGGTGACAAGCTAAGCCTTTTCGCGTCGTGAAGCGACGCCCGATACATGCTCACGAGTGAATTACCCGCCTTTGCTGTGAACTGACACCGTTTCACCGAAGCGCGGTACTGCCACGTGGAGCCGATCATCCCTGGCTAGTTGCGTGCAGCGCGTCCCCTACTCGGCTCGCGGAGTCACTGTCGGGCCGCTTGTTGTATGCCGTATGCGCGCGTTTGTACGTTCTTCGTGCCTGCTTCACTCCGGACCGTGCACGGGTGCGGCGAGTAGCCTGTTGGTTCAACGCGGCGAAAACAAGCATTTTGCAAGCAACGCGCACAAGGGCATCCGCAGAACTTTTTGCAGGGGGGTGCATACGCAGGGGGGGGGGGAGGAGGCATTCAGCACTGACAGCGTTTTTTAGATTAGTCAGTAGTTTGTAAGTTGCGAAATTGAATGGCAAACCTGAAGGCCAGGACCCGAGTGTGCTAATCCAGCTGTGTAGCTTATCGCAACTGCATAGAAAAATATTATCCGAAATTCCAAGGGGGGGCAGCTGCCCCCCCTTGCACCCCCCTCCGGACGCCCATGAACGCGCACTCTACGTCTCCGCGATGCTCTGGCGGCCCTGCACGACGATTCGCGGCGCACCTGAGTTGTCACCTAGTCAAACACGCAGTATACGTTCGCTGTCAGTGCGTCGACGTTTCTCGGTGCCCGCGCCGCTCAACAGTGAGCTACTTTCGTTTCTACAAAGCGAGGCGCACTTTAAAGCGGTCTCGCACGACGCGGCGGCGGCGAACTTGCGAACGCCAGCATGGCGCGCTCGTACCGCCGTCAATCCGCACAGTGTACGGCGTACGCCACACGCGCAGCCGAGCCGATATCTACAGATGACTGTGCTGTAAGGTTGTCGGCTATAAGTCATAACTGCACGTTCATCGATGGCTGCCGCCTCGCCTTCGCTCTTTTCTAGTGCTTATCCGCGAAGGCATCGCCCGCAATCGCGCGGAAATCGTTATCACCGATCGATCGGTCTCTGCCGTTACCGAAAAGACGGGCCACCTTTTGCAGCACATTGTGGCGTCGACGAGTTTCGGAACGCAGTGAATCTTTATGCGATGAAAGTTATCGCGGTTATCATTTCTTGCATTTATGCCTCTTGCGTTCTAAGGCATTGTTTGGTTCATCGTAGGTGGTCGTAGCTGCAGAGAACGGCGTCAGGAAAGGTTACCGTGCGAAAGCTGACCGCAAGGCTTCATGCTGCCTCCTTTTTTTTTTCCTCACTGCCATTCTGCCACTGAAGAAAAGGCTGGAAAGTGAGCGACCTCGCTCGCAGCGTCCGAAATCTGCGTGCGGTGCTCGCCGATCAGGGATATCTTAGTCGCAAGTAAACTGGAGGGGGGCACGCGCGAGCGCACGCCCCTCTCACGCTTTAGAAGGCCTGTTTTAACTTTTTTTTTGCTTCGTATGCGCCATATTTTTACCGCGACCGTGTCCAAAGTGTTCGTTGTAAAAGTAGGAGGCTTTGAAAAATGTTCGCTATATGTGGACGCAGCTTCAATGTTTAGCATTGGAAAATCGTAAGTGCACCCAAATATGGTCGTTATAACCGATAGATCGTTATACGTGGGATCGTTATAAGTGGGTTCGACTGTACAAGACGACACACAGATGCTGCTCAGCATACTAGTTGGCATGAATGTGCGATGACCTTCGATGCGCCTCTGGTGGTGATGGCATGAAAGGCTCAATTTGAGCCGCTGTTCGTTTTCGCAAATGCACCGCGAAAACTTGGAGGACGCTTGAGCTTCGCCTCAGGAGTAGAATGCGATAGCATAATCGGGCTCCACTCACATTGCCTTTGCAATCCGTAGCCTCGCTTCACTTCTCCGTGGACACCTCAAACCATGCCGCAAAGTAAGACGTAGTAGAATGGAAAGCTGGGCTAGTTTGAATACTTGCATAATTAATGCAGCGCTAAAATACAGACTTAAAACAGCTGTGCACTCTGTTTTACGTTGATGCGTTTTAGCGCTGCATGACTCAAGCAATGTCTGTACGCGTAGCATTACCCATTTCAAACTCTCCTACAATGCCTACTGAAAGTACAGTTGCTAAGTGCCCCCTATGCCATAATTCTTCCTCTTGCGAATCAGCAAAGTACCCACTGCACATCCGTAAGGCAACACACGAACCTTCGCAGCTGCACATTTTGTTGATGCTTTTGCTAATGATGATTGTTAAATATGTCTGAGCGATTGTAATGGGTGGGTGTAATGTCTTGACACCTGGTACAATTCTGCACTTATGCCACACAACACTGCATGCATTAAGGAGACTCCTTGCATTACATGACATTCGTATGGAAGTTTTTTTTTTGGAAGCAGTTCCAAGCAGTGGCATGGCTCTGTGGTCTTCTGCATGGCAGGCCTTCTGCGTGCCTCTCAGAAGGCCTGAGTTTGATTCGCACCCGACCTGAAGGTTTTATAGTATTTATTTATTTGCATTTATCTTGAATTTTTCACTCACGGAGAACACCGATTTTTCACTTGCAACCAACAACTCCGAATCCCAAAATTGCTGTGAAACGAGCTCTTTAACACTATTGCGTTAAAATGTTTCGCTGTAGTCTTTTGCCAGTGTTGACCTTGGCTGAGCTTTAAAATCAGATTCATCCATTGAGGCACTTTCTGAGTTAGTACAGGGAGTAGTAGGGCTTTCGCTGTAAAATAAGGTTCAAATATTTACCACGTAATCTAATCTCATCTTGTACAAAAACACAGTTCTAATGCTGTGGCTGCACTCAAAAAGAAACGGCGGGAGGATGATAACTGCAGCTTTAGCACTGCTAAAATAAAAACATGATTTGCAAAATGATTCAGAAAACAAAGATTTACCATTTTTTTTATCACCATATGCATTCAGTTAATTAGAACGTGTTTTTCTGGCCCTTTCAAATAGAATTTATTGAGGTCTTGTTGTACGGTGTTTACAGAAACAAGGGAATTGAGGTTAAGATGTTGAAAGAGAGTCCAACGTTGTGAGCAGTCCACGGCTTTCTGTGGCACTTAGAGCCAGCAGTAGTTGCAGTCAAGTGCAACTATGGAAGCTAAGACAACAAACACTGCTATCAGCCCCCACCACCAGTTATAAAAAGTTGTTACCCTCTAGGATAACGTCTCGTTTTCTTCATTACGATTGACTCCTGAACATTTTCTGGTCTGAAAACAGCAGAAATATAATGGCGCTGTTTTTCTCCAGTTTTGTGCGCCATCTGATGAGTTTGTGTGTTACCAGATACCCAGTGGATAACTATGATTGTCCTGTAATACTGTTTCAGGAAACCACAAAACTTGTTCAATATTCTCTGTTTTTTGCCAGTGCTGGATCATTGCAGTATCTGGCACGTGTGCTAATGCCACAGTTAGGTGCGGACAGGACGGGAATACAGAAGCACTCCTACACCTTCTTTTAGTCACCTGTGAGAGTGAAATTTAGTTGGAAACTTCTCCACTGTGGTGGTATGCTCATACTTTGTAGTGTTCTGTCAAGTATACCTTAAATACCAAGGTGCCATTTCAGAAGCACTTAAATTGTTTGAGGATTTAAAAGCTCTTGAGTTTCATCTTTGGTTGTGCTACTCAACTTTGTTGAAAGATCGGGCTGATAGTGACTGGTTGCTGTCTGCTCATTGTTAAGGATGGTTATTTCAATCTTGTTTTAGAGATTCAGATTCAGGTTTATTGGTTTCAAAAATGTAGCTACAGAAGTACAAATGTACACATGAGATATCAGACACAGTGTTGCTTTCTTCCATCTAGAGTCTTGCTTCATGGCTGGTAAAATTTCCAAGAAACTTTTAGACTTTCTGCTCTGAGAGCCTTGAGACCTTCTGTTTTTCTAGTATGTTGAATGCTGTAATCAATATAATTTCAGTTTGTTGTGATGGTGCATGTGTGGTAGCATTGTCGTGTTGTTGGGACTCTTCAGGTGGTGCTGTATGAAAAGGGTTTCCTGTCCCGGTACCGCACCACCATCTTACACCAGGGGGAAGGACCGGTTCGCAACATCTCCTGGAAAGGACGCTTTGCTGCCTGGGCGACTGACCTGGTACGACACTGCACCAGTGCTGCTCCTAGTTGGTTTAACATTTCTGTAGCCAAAGTGGAAAGCATGCCCTTTTTCTAACTACATTTTCCTGCTGCACCATGTAATGCAAATACAGTGTGGTCCACTGTTAAAGGGAACACTTGAACGATCACCTGCCATATTGCTAGCGCCCTAACTGCTACTGGATGGGGAAAAATTGTTTGTGCACGGCACTATTCTGTCAAAAGGAGTCGGAACTGCCAACCGCCAGTAGTTTTATGCAGATGTAAGCGATTATGCTTCTCCAAGAGAGCGAAATTCGGTCATGCCCTGCACGCAAGTGTTCCCTTTAACAGTGGTCCCATCTCTATATCGCAAATGCGGCGAGTTCAGACAAGGTAAGCTAAACAGTAGCATACATTAAAAAAATATCGGTAAGAGCAATAAGTTACTACGCACTTGGATGAGAGATGTCATCATTGTAAGTACTAATGAGACTGAAGGGGCTTACCTCTTGTCTCTGGGGATTGGGAATGCCTTCCCTTTGCGCCTTGTCCCCCATCTAATGTGTTGTGCTGGCCCACACGTGGTTCATCCCTTTGCACCTCGTCCCCTGTTCTAAGGTGTTGCGCCAGCCCCACACGGCTTAGCCACCGGACACTGCCGTTAAACGGCAACATGGCTGCCATGGCCACGGTGCCGCATTTAGTTTCTTTTGCATGCTTTCTGTGTTTCTCCTACTCAGCGGTGAGACAGCAGCACCCGCTAGCGCACCACGCTAGCATATGTCACTGTGTCGCACCCTTCCCCATTGGCCTCCAGTGGCGGCCCCTGGGCTCACTCTCCGCCTAAGCACTCTTCCGTCTCGCACTAGTTCGTCGTGGAGAGATGCTCTCAGGCCTGCAATGAAAGGGTCACTTTCTTCCTTAGCAGGCGACTTCTTGTTCACATGCTCGGTGGTCCCCTTTATGTAGTGGTTGATAGTGCCGCATGCAAGTGTACTCAATCAATCTTGTGGAGTTACCGTTTTGGCCCGCAGTCTGTGACTGTCGCACTGCGCTGAATCTTGGGTTAAAGGGACACTAAAGAGAAACAATGAATTGGTTTAGATTGATAAAGTGTGCTTGGAGAACTCTTGTGTAATTTATTTCACCACCATAGGTTTATTATTAGAGGAGAAAACCAAGATCAAAGTTTCATTCTTAAATTTCACGCCGAACTTTGTAATTCATGACGTAAAAGATGTCAAAGAGCATTTAACGTATTTTGGCGCCACTGGCTCGACGAAATTTCCACAAACTCGTTATGTCAAGTCTCTGGCCCCCTCAGAGGACATTGTACTTCGATTTAACCGATTAGGAACTACATAGGCGCAAGCAGGCACCAGCAAAAATATGTAACGTTACGGCAAATGGTGCGGGAATTCCAAGGTGGCGTCGCCACCTGTATTTTCTTTTTGCACGTTTTCTCGCTTATTAAGCGTCTTCTCGCAGCAAGCGTGGTGTTTTCGGTATCGTGGAAGACAACTTTACTAATGCGAGAAAAATCGTTTTCCTCTTTAGTGTCCCTTTAATAATGCACGTTTGTTGACATCCTGCCTCGAGTGCCTTTTCTGCGCCGTGTCGGAGAGTCGACGAGCCCAGCCATAGCGTTATTGTATGTTGCGACGGTGGCAGAGCGTTGCGTTCCTTCCCAGTTGCTCTTAAGGTAAGCCTTGCGCCGAACCCACCTCCACTTGTCACGTGTTGTTGGGAAGAGTAGGCTGTCTTCAGTTACTCTCTTTGATACGTTTATTAACAGGGCTATCCTAGCTTGCAAACTTTCTTCTGTACTTGCAAGTCTGGTGAAGTTGCAGAGGTGAAAGAGCATGGTGCTGTAGATGCATCTCCTTGTGCGTGTCTCGATGCAGGTGGGCTCACGTGATTGTGTGTAGGAACCATACACTGAAAAACAGTGGGTGCATGCTCCATCCAGGGGTCACAAGTGCAGTGTGGCAAAACCTGATGACTACAGGCCACGCTAGGAATGGAGAAAGACAGCATGTGCATTTGTCACTGCTCTATGAAAATAGCAGGATAGAAAGAAAGGCATGAATTATGTGTGGAGATAGGTTTGCGAGACGCTTACCCTACG
Organism: Rhipicephalus sanguineus; assembly: GCF_013339695.2. Taxonomy (NCBI): domain Eukaryota; kingdom Metazoa; phylum Arthropoda; class Arachnida; order Ixodida; family Ixodidae; genus Rhipicephalus; species Rhipicephalus sanguineus. Next base: position 33,077,576 of record NC_051178.1, read on the forward strand.
AGGCGACCGACAAGGGACGCGACGTTCTCCACTGCCGCAGCGAACAAAGACGCTACGGCCGGGTTCGTCAATTCTCCGGCACGGCGCAGAAAAGGCACTCGAGGCAGGAGGTCAACAAACAACACGGGTTTATTAACCCAAGATGCAGCACAGTACGACAGTCACGGGCTTGCAGGCCGTAAAGGGAACTCCGCAAGACCGATCGAGTACACTTGCCAGCGGCGCTAAGACTACCACACAAAGGGCAGCGGTCGAGCACACGAACGAGAAGCCGTCTGCTAGAGCAGCGCGTCAACCTCTCGTGCTAGCCTGAGAGCATCTGCTGCCGCGAGCGAATCGTCGGGCGCATCTTAGCTCGTAGGAGAGGAGGATGTCACCAGCGGCCCAATGGGGAATGGCGCTGCGTTGTCACATGCCAGCGCGGGACGGAGCCGACGCTTGCCCAGACAAAGAGGCGCCCTGGCCGCCATCTTGGCGATTGCCGGTGCCTAAGTGCGCCCGGGCTACGCGGCCGGCACGCGCGCGGCAGCTGGGGAACGAGGCGCCAGGTAGGAGGAAGCTCTCGATCCCCACATTCCCCCCTCCTAAGACTGAGGCCAGCCTGTGAAAGAGGCTGTCCGAGGCCAAGTGGCAAGGTCAGCTCAGCCGCAAGGGGGCTGGCCAACGAGGCAAAGTCCAACAGGGGGGTGTCGTCTTCCGGGAGGTACAAGTCCAAAAGTCGGCCATGATCGCACCAAACGTTCCACCAAAAGTTCCACTAGAGAGAGGCCACCGCCGGGAAGAAGGTCCACAGCCCAGGAGGAACGGGGGCAAGACTGCACAAGGGCGGGCAGCCAGCCCGCTTGAAGTTCGCCGGACTGGAGAGGTTGGCAGCCGGGAACGTACGAGGCATGGCTGCCAGTTGCGTGCGGCAGCCCACTGCCGGAAGTCGCTGGGACGGGGGCCACAGAGGAACGGCAGGCCGGAACAGCAGGCAGCCAGGAACGGAGGCCGGAGCGACCACGCTCGGGCCTGGGCCAAAGCTTGAATGGGCGGAATAGCCGCCGAGGGTGGCTACCGAAGCTGCCAGGTGAGTAAGGCAGGGTGGAGGTGACTGCAGGGCAGAAGGTGGGTACCAGGTCACAGCTGGAGGGATCAGAGAACAGCAGGCCACAGGCTCAGCGACAGGCTGGGCGGCCCAGTAGAGCCAGGCGCAGGGAGACGACAGGGCGACGCAGGAGTGGACAGAAATGTCCCCGGCATAGCCGGCTTGCCAAAAAGGGTGCTTGCCTGACGGTGCTGCCCAACAAAGGGGGCGCTTGCCAGGTTATGGCTTGGACAACACGTCAGAGGGTATTTTCGGCCAAGAGGGCCTTCTACCACTTCCCGACGTGTGCCGCCGCACCTTCGCGGTTATTCTCCATTCACTGTCATGGTATGGAATAAAGTCCAGCTACCTGTCAGTGGGAGAAAGGTTGCTTAAGTGCGTTTCCGCAGATTGTACCGATGGCGTGGCTTGGAGCCAGCCTTCTCACGGTTTTCCTGCGGTTCGGTGACCGCCTCCCCCCTCCCAAGTCGTTGCTGCGGGCAACGAAAGGTTTGAGGTCGGAGACGTTAACTGGACCGCCGACTTGTCTCCCTTGGGAGTCAGCCTGCCTGTACACCAGAGGCGACACTTTGGTCTGCACTCGGTATGGGCCCAACCACTTGGCCGACAGGGAGGCAGAGATGCCTTTGGCAGCGTCACTCAAGACGTGATTGCGCCTGAGGACGAGATCGCCGACATCGTAGTGCACTTCCCGATGCGACCGGTCGTATTGAGCCTTCTGTCCAGCTCGCGCTTTTGCCAGGTTGGAACGCGCCAGGTCGAGGGCTGCGTCCATCCGTGAGCGCAGTTCCGCCGCGTAGCCAGACGGGCCGGCTTTTGTGGCGCACGCCCCGCTGCCGCCCCGCAGAACGTGGTCCATGGGGTTAGGCAGCTCTCTCCCGAAGTTGAGGAAAGCGGGCGTGTACCCGGTTGAACGGTTCACCGTGGACCACAAGGAGAAGCCTATCTCGTTAAGACAGGCATCCCAATCCCTGTGTTGCTGCGCAAAGGCGGTCAGCAAGGGCTTGAGGTTTCGGTTTATCCGCTCAGTCGGGTTGGCCTGTGGGTGATACGTGGTTGTTTTGCGGTGCTTAATGCCAAAGACAGCACACGCATCCACAAACACCTTGGCCGTGAAGTAGGACGCATTGTCCGTGATCAACTCCGCCAGAAAGCCAAAGCGGGTAAAGACCTCGGTCAACTTGTCCCAGATTGCGCGTGCCGTTAGCTTCCGAAGGGGAAACAGCTCGACCCACTTCGTGAAGTGATCTGTGACAGCCAGGAGAAAAACATGGCCTCTCCGGCTTCTTGGGAAAGGTCCCATAATGTCACAGGCCGCGACTTGCCAGGGTTGTTGGCTGTCGATCGGCTGCATGAGCCCGGGAGGCTTGCCCCCACGAGGCTTCACGCATTGGCACACGCCGCATGAGCGGGCGTAGTGAAGGGCATCAAGCTTCATGCCAGGCCAGGTAGCAGAGCGGCACAACTTTTGAAAAGTCTTAAGGCCACTCGCATGTCCGGCCAACCGCGAGTCGTGCGGCCGGGTTCGTCAATTCTCCGGCACGGCGCAGAAAAGGCACTCGAGGCAGGAGGTCAACAAACAACACGGGTTTATTAACCCAAGATGCAGCACAGTACGACAGTCACGGGCTTGCAGGCCGTAAAGGGAACTCCGCAAGACCGATCGAGTACACTTGCCAGCGGCGCTAAGACTACCACACAAAGGGCAGCGGTCAAGCACACGAACGAGAAGCCGCCTGCTAGAGCAGCGCGTCAACCTCTCGTGCTAGCCTGAGAGCATCTGCTGCCGCGAGCAAATCGTCGGGCGCATCTTAGCTCGTAGGAGAGGAGGATGTTACCAGCGGCCCAATGGGGAATGGCGCTGCGTTGTGACGTAGGCCCGCGCAGCACGCCAGCGTAGCGTGCCCGGACATGCCAGCGCGGGACGGAGCCGACGCTTGCCCAGACAAAGAGGCGCCCTGGCCGCCATCTTGGCGATTGCCGGTGCCTAAGTGCGCCCGGGCTACGCGGCCGGCACGCGCGCGGCAGCTGGAGAACGAGGCGCCAGGTAGGAGGACGCTCTCGATCCCCACATATGACATTTGGGAAAATAAGCAAATCTCGCATGTAGGGCACAGAAACGCCCCACATGTATTTTCCAGCAGGCCTCCACTGCTGGGGTGTAAATATTCAATCTTCAAATGGCTGCAAAAGTTAACTTTAATGATATGATTCACAGGTGCACTCCCAAGAACTGAAGTGCACCATCTGAGAAGTCCTATCAGTGTTGTGGAAGCTGCAGGGCTGCTTAGCCAATAGTAAGGGCGAAAATTCAAGATGTATTCATCCGCACAGCATAGTCTGCTTGGTGTCTGTACGCAGGTGTTGAGCGGGCAGATGGCTGCACCAAAAAAAAAAGAAAGACGACTGCACCACTCCGAGCGAGTGCCTTCCGCTTGGAATTTGTCTATCAAGTCATCGTCATGGCGACAGCGCATACAACACACAATGTTCTAAATGGCTGCCTGTATTTTTATTTGTGTTTTGATGCTTCCACAACAATGTTAAGAGAATTTGTAGCTGGGCTAGTTGGTTCATAATGTAGTGCATAGGCAAGATAACCGCTGGTCAGTAATAGTTAACTGGATTCCAAGAGAAGGCAAACGCACGAGGGGAGGGAGTTAGGTGGGTAGATGAGATTAAGAAGTTTGCAGGTATAACGGTGCAGCAGCAAGCACAGGACCAGGTCGTTTGGTGGAACGTGAGAGGGGCCTTTGCCTGCAGTGGGCGTAGTCAGGCTGATGATGATGGTGATAGTCACTGATAGCCCAAAAATGGCAGGGGAGGAGTCAGGGGGCGGTAGGTAGCACAGCGATCGAGCTTTAGTTTGCACCATATTGATTGAACATTTGGAAGTTCTGGTAGTAAAGAGAATTCAATACCACTTTTAATAAAATGTGCCACTCCGCTATTACACCCACAAGGCCTGTCTTTTCTTGGAGTCGTGTAACCAGGAGGCAAGAATTCATGATCAAGAATGGATTCATTCAGCCAAGTTTCAGTGACAGATAACTGATGAATATGGCATTCAATAAGCCAGTTAAAGTTTGCACCTGTGACTGTCAGTTATTGTCTTTAGTGGTCAATCGATGGGTTTCTCCAACACTAGCTTTTTTCTATCATCCCAAGAGTACTGAACGTTGTCCACCAACAGATGGTCATAATGCAGCTGAGCTTTTTCTGCGTCTTTTCTGATCTTGGCGGAATTCTGCCACAGCTTCCTGCGTATCTGCCCCACACAGACAGAAAAGTGTTCATTTATAAATACAGTAGAACCCCGCTGTTACGTTCCTCACTGCTGCGTTTTCCCGGCTGTTACGTCGTTTTTCGCCGGTCCCGGCATAGCTCCCATAGGATACAATGTATTGGGAACCCCGCCGTTACGTCGTAACTGTCGGACCGTTCCCGTATGATACGTCGCGAAGTGCGCCCGGAGCCGACCGAGTGACTACCAAAGAGAGCGGCCATGGTGCATTTTCACGCAGCTTGGCCTCGTTTGACCGTAATATTAGCCGCATGAGAGGCGCAAGCAACAGAATCTTTCAATTGATGCAAACAAAAGCATGGCCTTCGAGATTCAAATTGCAAAGATGGCGTCTATGACGTAACTGCTCGCGAAAGCAAGGCCTTCGAGATTGGCATTTACTATTGACAAAAGCATAGCCTCTGAGATTTGCATTGCACAAACATGGCGTGTATGACGTAATTGCTTGCGAAAGCAAGGCTAGAGTGACCTAGAATAGGGGGAGTGTCCAAAGCGCCGCGCGAATACATGGGAGGAGCGAGGGCCTTTTGCGGTGAACTCCCGCGCCGCGGCGCTGCTGTGCCGGACCCGTGGGCTTTCTCCGCGGCGGAAGCCGCCTCAAAGCTGCGAGCGTCTGCTACGCGCGTGATATTTTGGCCACTATTAGCTAAAAAAATTGGAAATTTGAGCAGCGTTTAATACTGCGTCACTGCAACATAATACTGCAGTGACTCATCACACTGAGAACGCGTTCGTGTGTTGTGAAACGGGGTTTTTATATATATCTTTGCAGCTGGTTTGTCACCGCATTGGTCCACACTTCCGCGGCTGTTTGAGGAACGCATCCTGCGCGCACTTCATCGTGAGAAAAGGAGCTTAACTTACTTTCGTGTGGAATTACGAACGTAAACTTGCTGCAGGAGAGAATAAACTGGAGATAACCAGGAGAACGTAGCACATATGCACGTAGTAACTAGCTCATGCATGCTAACGCGTTTGCACCCTTCATATCCTATCTTTTATTTCGTGCATTCGATTTGTTTTACAAGGCTGCCTCCGGCGCTCTGCTGTTTCAAGCCATTTCATGCGAAGCCGAATGTGTCAGTCGGCGTGGCCGCGGTACCAAAAGTAAAAAATTACTCGCGTAACTCGCGTCTCGTTCACTTGGTATACACGAAAATTGGCACGGAGGGGCACGAATGTACGTATGCCCAACACGACCGATAGTTCATGGCATCACTAACTTGACATGCTTGCCATTTGCATAATGACTAACAATAATAACATGGTGTATGGCGCGCAAACCCGCTTTTAGCCAGAGATAATTCTGACGATGTGTGGTCTGACGATTTGTTTTTGTCGGGTTATAAAAAACGTGGTGGTCACCAATATCGACGTCAACATGTTAGACTTACCCATACATTTTGAAGAACTGACCGCATAGGTAAAATGTATGCGAAAAAATTACATGAAAAAAAAAACATGGTCCCTTTTGCATTCGCCGGAGATGACTCGAAAACGAAAGCCATCTTTTTCGTCAGTCGATGCATTGATCCTCCCTCGCCCCTCTCCGAAAGCTTTCGGTACATAAAGTGGTTTCGGACTGCCCACAGGATCGAAGGCATTGCAAGCTTTCTGCACCTCACCTGCTTTTACATTGCCTACATCGGAGGCCGATCACGGAGGCGATGGAAAGCGACCATGTCATGTGATGGCGTCATCATATGACGTCACGTTGAATGACGTCATAGTGACGTCACAAGTTCTGTCGACGTCATCGCGTGATGATTTTGTGCATCACTCGTGTTGGCTACGCGGGACGCCGACGGTCAATTTTTGTGTTTGATGGGGCATCTAAGGCTTTAGCGTTAAAAAAAGACAAACAAAAGAAAATGAAACGATAACAGTGCAACATCGTGTATGCCTCACTTCATGTTACGAGCGATCGCCCAAAAACAAACGTGATTCTCAGTTAGAGCAGCTGATTGCACGCCTGTGCGAGACAAAAGAGGCTTGCTTTACCCGTCTGGTCATCTCTTTATATTTATTCAAGAGATGAGCAGACTCGCTATTTAAGTACGCCGGAGCTTCAGCACGAAATTGTGGTGGACGCTATATTGAGGTCATCAGGGAAAAGCGGGAAATTGCGGTCGGGTGCCCTGTTGGCGCGCACTCAACTGCCGCAGAAACAATTGTATTTTATGTAATTACTCGTCCACATCTTTTCATAAAGTCTCTGAACCGGGCGAACACTAACCACCGAGAACCGTGAAAACATCTGAAGTTGAGAATGAGTTGTTTGAAACTGTTTTCATTTCGTATGGTGAAGGGTTGAAGCAATGCACGTAGCTCGCGCGAACGTTTCATACTGACGTTCAGCGATCCACTGCAACATGCGATAATAGATATATATATATATATTTTTTTCTTACCGTATTTTTGTTCAGGCAGCTTGTACAGCAAGAATGGGGGTATTTGCAACTTTGTTTGTTAGGCATTTTCTATATTACGCCTTTTATGCAAAAACTTGTGCAATAAGGTTAGTTTACCTGGCATTGTTTTTCTTTCAAATGTTTGCGCACGGTGAGCCTTCTTGTACGCTACCTCAGAAACAAAAATAAGCCAACAGCATTGTGGTCGTATGGCCGTCTCTACTCTTTTTTATCTTTTTTTTGTTTCCCTTGCGTCTTCCCGGTGTGCTCCGTACATAATAAAGAGCTTTTGGAGGCTAATAAATTGTCCAATAAAGCGGTGTACATATGGCTGGCAAACCAGTGGCGACTATGAGTAAAAAGCTCGTGAAGTCACTGCTCGCAAGTGTTTCAGCTGACTGCGCGTGCAATTTACTTTTTTTATTAATCTTAATTCATGCATGCGCGATGCTATTGCCCGGTTATTCGTGCGAATAGGGTTTTTTTTCGTTCTTTGCTTGTGCGTGTCCGTTTTGCGCGTTTTTACACACGCACCAACGTTCTCGAACTCTGTGACCGGAACTAGGCCACGCTGATGCTGCTTGACACATGATTTTTTGCATTCTGTTGTTGCCCCAGCACTGACACAGCGCTTAAAGATGGATAAGCTTCATTCCACGCCGCATTACTAGAGTTAAGTAGACTTCAAGTGCCTTGTGTGGAAACGCGGCGCAAAAAACTACAGCGCGTACCAGACGCCCCTCGCTTTCCGCGCGCTTCCCGAGCGCGGAAAGCCCACGGGTCCGGCGCAGCAGCGGCGCGGCGCGGGAGTTCACGGCAAAAGGCCCACGCGGGAGCCGGCGCTTTGGACACTCCCCCTATTCTAGGTCACTCTAGCAAGGCCTTCGAGATTGGCATTCACTTCCGCCATCGTGTTGGCGTAGACTCATCATCATCGTTATTTGTCGGAGAACGGGAGGAGTTCGAGCTGCTTGGAGCTCGCATGGTCGTGCGTGCGGTTCGCGGTCGGACTCGCCGCGCCGGTCGTGATTGCGTGTGCTTAGTTCTTTCATGCCTACAGCTGTTGGTGTTAAAAAAATCACATACGTTGATTACATTTCTGCGGATAAGGCCGTCCTAAGCTCCGCGTTTCTATCCATCGACTAGATCGCGGCTGAGCGCGCCAATTTTCGTGCTGCTCGTAAGAATTGAAATAAAATTCTGTACCACTAAATATTTTGCCGTTTTTCCTGTTTTTCGGCTCTTACGTTTCCCGTCTCTTACGTTTATTTCCTACGGCCCCTTCAAAAACGTATCAGCGGGGTTCTACTGTATTTTCATGCCTTGCAACTTACTTGCATTACTTAAAGTAGCAACCTTAGTTCTAAAATCCAGCAACTTAATATTAACAGGTTTTGGGTCACTGCCACCCTTTTATGTCGGTGCACTTAACTTCTATGTTATACGGACTGGGCATGCAAACACGGACATAACAGAGAAGTGAGGACACCACAAATGCCGACTAACAACTGAAAAGGTGCACAGTGGCAGTAAGGAAAGAAGGCACAAAAACTTATCTGCTCATTCCCAGGCAAGATGTGATACCTATCAGTCTGGCACACGTGAGGGTCTGCGCAGGAGATAACTGTTCAGGCATTTGATTTCTTCTTTATTCAAGTTCATCAACAGTTGGCTCACGCATGTACGACCACTGTTATCGATATGCCATGCTTCAACCATTAGAGGCGTTTGTTCATTCCTGTGCATGAACAAAAATGGGCATTCATCGAATTGTGGCATGCATTTGCACTCTCGGCTATGTTAAGGTAGGTTAGATCGTGAGCCTCTTGTTAGTGATCTCTTGTGTTCCAGTAATCTCTGGTTAACACAGCGTTGCCATCATATTTCGTGAGATGTTCTATGTGTTAGTCAAAGCAAGCGAGGGCTTCCAATGGTCATGGCTTAAGCAGAGATGAAGCATTCTGGCTGTCCCCATTGCACGAAATGCGCGTGGAGGAGTGCCGAAGGTGCGTTGTGTGGCTCTGGTAGGAGATGCACACTTTGACTGGCCCTGTGTGGTCGCGTGCACCGTATCTTTAGATTGGATCAGCAGACAGCTCATAGCTTTGACCATGTTGTGGTCTTATCGCAAAGTTTGCGTCGAAGCCATAGACCATAGGTTGGCAAAAAAACTTGGAGCTCACTCAGACTCGCCCAAGAAATATATTTTGTGCTTAGGGCTCACGCGTACTCACACTCACCAAAATTTTCTTCAACCGGACTCACTCGCACTCAGGCTCACTATAATTTGTCTCAGCCGAACTCAGTCGGACTCAAACTCACCGAAATATTACTCACCCGCACTCATTCAGACTCAGACTCACGGCTCGATGTGAGTCGACTCATGAGTGAGTTTGCCGACCTATGCCATAGACAGCATGAAGGTCAGTTTGCTAACTGCAGCGGATGTGTCTCCTTATGCCAGTGCTTTGTTTTAGCTGCATCAGGTCTCATGCTAAAGGAATTAGCGCTGCTAGCCCTCCTTTGTATAACTTGTCACTTTGTTGCTATTGTACTCATTGCTTCACCCTTGCAGCAAAACTGTTACTTTTTTACAAGTGAAGAAATTGCTGTTTTTTTTTCTTACCATGAAAGTCTTGTGAGAGAACATGCAATGTTCTATTTTTGATTTTCTGAATCCAAGGTGCACAAATCAGTTGAGGCCACTTCAGAATAAAGTACAGTAGACTCTTGTTAAACGGAAGCTAAAGGGACCAGGAAAATGTGTTCCATTTAACAGGAGTTCCATTTACTGATTATTAGAGTTCCATTTACTGAGACATGAACAGGGGTGCAGAATTCATGTACGAAACCAATCGTATCAGATTCAGTTGTTCCATTTAAGCAGCAGTTCCGTTTAACAGATTTCCGTTTACTGAGAGACTACTGTAAATGCAGTATGTTTCAATGCACACAGGGCAGCTACACTGCTATTCTTTGGGCTTGATACTGCGCTTCGGAGATCTGGGCGCACACCTTGGAAGGTGCCACCAGCTAAACCTACCGCTGCCCGCAAATCTGCCTCTCCATTTTGCCATGCTGTATGCCATTTCAAAGCTGCACTCACTATGTGAGCCACGTGTAATTTCCACAATTTTGATAGCTGCTCGTCGCAGTAATTTCTATTTATTTCTTTTGTCTTGTTTTGCAAGAGCAGTAAAATTTCATTATATTGAGGTTGGTAAACAGACATCGTGTTCTGACATATGGTAAACTCTTCATTACATTGAGGCTTTTATTATACTGAAGCTTATTACATTGTGGTTTAACCATTCTATGTGCCTGTGTTTGCAGACGATCCTGGTGTATGACATGCAAGTGCTCGATTTCATCTGCATGATTAGCAGGGACCATGACCCCTTGTGAGTGCGCCTGCCTTGCATCAGTCAGATGCACTCTTATTTCGACACATTGTTAAAATTTTCTCCCCCATAAAAAGATACTCCTAAATGAATGCATCAGCTTGGAGTCTCGTTCATATAGCTGTCAAACATCCCGTCACGACGAACAGCAGGTGTGACAGAGCCCTGTGTGAATAGGTGATGGCGGTGGCCACACCAGCAACAGCACAGTCTAATGCAAATGTCTGTATGCTGCTAATTAAGCTTGGTCGACTGATTTATTTGTGCATTTCTGGTCACATAAATGGATCTGACAAACAGACGAGTTAGCATCAAGAGTTTGATGTCCAGAGGCAATACAAAAGCTGTGAAAGGCACCATTGTAGAGGGCTCTCTGTCAATTTTGACCACCTGAGGATCTTTAACATGCACCTGAAACATGTTGAGAGCATTACATCAGAATGCAATGTGCAAGACCAGGCGTCAAACCCACAACCTTGTATCCAGTGGTAAAGTTCCACACTCATAGGTGCCAGTAATTTAGGTGCTTCTGTGAACTTGATTATTGCTGTCCGACAGCGCAGTTTTTCAGTGGCAGGGTGTATGCAGGCTGAAACCCGAGCTCCATCGGTGCATCTTGACTTGGCGGGACGAGCGATGCCTGCTTGTGGGTTGGGCCGACCGTGTCAAGGTGTGCTGTATCCGCCAGCGAGACCCATCGCAAAGCACCGTGGCCGAGGACAATGTCCAGCCAAAGCAGGAACCCTCACAACGCAACCCAGCTGACATCTATGTGGAGATTGGTATGTTTGCGCCTCCCTCCTATCGTTGGCAACAACGGCGATTTAGTATGCGCCTTGTGCACCGCCTATGGAGGCGCCACTGATAGGCACCTAGCGGGCGCCGCCGACAGTACGTGCGGGAAGCCGAGCAGACGACAATGCTTTGCATAGCTTTGTTGTGAGAGGATGAATGAAGTTCGCGGCTGCGATTTTTTCTTCTTGCGGGTGCAACACTAACTCTGTGCGGGTACGAACTAATTCTGCGCTGGCAGCTGCAGGAAAGGCGCGGGCCTCTACGAAAGTGGATTTGTGCACGATGTTTGTCACGAACAAGCACTTAGCTGTAGTGTGCGTCGCCGATTTCAAACGATGGCATGAAAGCTCAGCGCCAAAGGTCTGTGCACGACAGAGCACGCGCATCGAAAAAACAAGTATCAAAAGGCACCGAAAGTGTGCCCGTTATCCTCTCTGCAGAAGACGCCGCTGAGACAGCCAATGCCCACAAAAGATCGGGATATTCGAGAAATCAAAGCAGCGCCGTCTGATTCCACAGACGAATCGGTGAGAAGGATCTAACCCCTTTCTTAGCTTTCGCTGTGCTACGCACAGACACATAATGTAGAACCTGGTAGAACCTTCTTGAACCCAGGCGCGATCCGATACAGGCAATACAAGCGCACGGCAACGGAGGGTCAGTCAGTGAGGATTCAGTCAGCAAAGAAGTTGTCGTTCAAGTGATAGCATCGGTTGCTCGACCAGAGAAGAAGTGTAGTTTGATGGTGTAGTGCGTTCAGTAAAGTATCAAGTGATGGCGCCATGGGAGTAGCGACAAGTTTTGAAGAGGGTCGCCGAGGAGACGTGTGACAACCGACTGCGAAGGAGAACGAACGTCTGGGTCGCGCTGCCCATATTGCGAAAAGCATGTTTAATTACCAATGCGCCCAACTTGCCGTTTTGAGAATGAACCGTCAGCGCTACTGTCTACATGGAGTGAATCATCAAGCCGGTGAATATGAAAGGTGCGTTGCGCAGACCAGCGTAACAAGACCCAGCTATGAGGTGCAGCTCGTGGTGAACATCCGCTTTGTTTTGTTTACAAAGGTGACGTCTCAATCACTTCTTGCTCTTCCCGAAGTCAACCATTGCTGCATTTCTGTTTCTGTAAATAATAAATACAGAATGTTTGAGCGAAGTGCCCTTGCACGGCGGTCGAGCCGAACCAACACATGCTCAGGCTGCGATAACTTTGGTCGCCTACCAGTGTCAACATGATCGAGTGCATCTAACGAGCACCGATATGGCAGAACGAAAGCATGAAAAGAAGAAGCAATGCATTAACTCTCACAACGACAAAGCGGCTCGCTTTTCCCAACAAATGGCAGCGTTCCATTGCTTCCGTCGCTCTTGCTCACGAGGCCTTGCGGTAAGTGAGTAAAACCGTGTTGCGGGCGAGCTTTTTTTAAGTTTCGGCCACCACACATACGACGAACGTTGATTATTTCACTATGGAAACGTGAACAACGTGGGAACACACATACAGCGATGTAGGTGACTGTGGTGGCCGTCTACTTACTTTCCCGAGAGTAATGACAGAGTTCGCCGGCTTGGCGCTTCTGTCGGTGCGCACTAGGCGTAGAGGATTGTCATATTCTAAATGCTTGAATGTGCCTTTTCTTGAGAAAGAAGCTTTAGTAGTAAACTAAAATGTTTGGCGCAACAATGCAGTGCTGATAATGCTTCACAACGAATCTGGTGCTGCCATGATGAAAATTTGCCCTTCACCTGCATGGCAAGAGGAAACCTTCATGAAAAGTTTGTCACACACTAACTGGCTTGACAGTGACTGCATCGAGGTTACCAGCATGGGATAAATTGAAGCCCATGGGTAACAGCAGATGGGTTCATGAACAACTTGCTTGAGAGTGTGCCTGTTAAGTTTGCCTTTGTGCCTACTGGATAAGATGGGTTCAGCTCCTGTGTAGATAGAACCAAACAAGCTGAATTAGCACTATTTGTGTAGGGGTATGGCCAGTAGCGTAACCAGAAATTTTTTAAAGGGGGGCGGGAAAGACTGAGATTGCATTATTGCGTAATAATACCTGAATAACAGCACTGAAACTAAATTGTTTCCCAGAGATAAAAGTGTCTCTACGTTAGCAAGTAAATTCCCTCCCTTCTTAGTTTGTCAGCCTCTAGCTGTTGTGTCAAGGTATTTATGCAGAAACTACAACTGCAGCAGCACAAACCAAGAAACAGGTACAGCATAGACTGCTTATAATTAGAGCTGTGCGAATAGCAAAATTTTGGGTGCGAAGCGAATTCGAATAATAAAGATTGAGTGCGAATCGAATCGAATAATTTTTTAATATTTCTCAAACATTTTTCAAATAATTCGAAGTGAAATACAGAAAAAGTTGCAGAGAATCCCTACGTATGTTCTTGTGAAATAGCAACATGAACGTGTTTCTTTTCACTAGGTTGATGAAGTACTGGTGGGGTCATATTTCATAGTTGTCTTTCTTATCAAGAATGAGGCAATGTAGAGGCCGAATCGTACTTATGTACATAATTTGGTGCAACCAAAGTGTTGCCAACAACACTACACGTGATAGGCAGAGATGCCATTTCCTCAGCCTCTCCTTCTCTTTCAACTTCTGTGGAAGCCCAACTGATGTGGCAGAGAAGGGTGTGCTCCCTTCAAGTCCGGAGTTCCAAATCTGCCTTGTAGACATCGATATATAACAACAACTGAAATTTTGGATGCTAAAAAGCTTCGGCGTCCGATTTTTCGGACTTCCTGCCCAAATTTCAGGTCCAAAACAGCATTAATTGAGCCCCCAACTCTGCCACATCTTTCATCTCCATATTGGAACCAACGTTTTCTTGAGTTAACATTTGCGACTGTAGCGGAGCTTGAAAGGCAGCTTTGCCGCAATACGGGGTTGTGATGAGGTGAAGCATATTGAAACTCTAGGGACCACTTCCAATCGGACGTCTCTTGCCCAAGTTCGACTGTAACTGAGCTTGAAAGGCAGCTTTGCCGCAATACGAGAGTGTAATGAGGTGAAGCATAATGAAAATCTGAAAGGGTCGCTTTCAACCGGACGTTTACTGCATTTGTCTTTGGGAAGTTCGAATAGTTCGAATAGTAAAGTTTCAGTGCGAATCGAATCGAATAGCAAACGCTATTCGTAAAATATTCGAAATTTCGAATGCTTGCACACCCCTACTTATAAGTCCCCGGAGTTGCGAATATCCTCACTATAACCAGAACAACAATTTTGAAACGCTGCACGTGTGCAAAACATGACCATCAGGCAACCGTGCTATTTCAAGTAAAAGAAGTTTACTTACTCGTGTAGAGATGGCGCATAATGCAATGAGAAAACGCACACATCAATCAAGCACGAAAGAACTTGTCAAGCAGTGCCCGACTACAAGTCGCTGCGGTCGTGTTGCTTTGTCGGTAGTGGCCCAACAACGGGCCACAAAGGGTTACTTGATTAGTCTTATATTCATAACTCAACAAGTATTCACCTGATTATCAAAATGTCAATGAGGCATATGTAGGCATGCTCGAAGGACATCGAACTGCGCTATTTTCAGCATTTTCAATAACGTGCTAAAGCCCGCGAAATATGAAAAATAACACGTGACTACGCTCCCACCCACAAAAGAAAGCAGTGCCCTCCAATAAGCTTACTGCAGTGCTTTTTTGGTCATGAAACTCTTCCTGTAGTTTCACACAGGGACAGAGGCTGCCGCTGGGGTCACTGCAGACAACGCGGGGGCATTTGTGCACGCGCACTGCGCTCGGTTGAATGCTGTACCAGTTCGAGGCAATGGTTTATCTTGCACCAGACCACAATAATTCAACTACCACTCACACTTCACCTGACATACAATGTGGTTGTTGGATGCGTGTGTGAAAAACTTACTTTCGCGTATTTGTTCAAGATATAAAGGCTGCGATGGATCCAGTCGTGCTGACGCAGCAATATTAGCTGTATATGTTGTTCCAGCGAGGTTCTTTACCTCAGGCAGCGGAGCACGAGAGTATTTATTCAGGCACGGGATATTTACTTAGACTTGTGACACAGCACAAGGCTTACAAACCCACCAACTTGCCAACTGAATTCTCGCAGCAGGAGTTGAACCAGCACCAGTCACATTATTTACAGTCGGGCTGTCTGCACCGCGGGAGTTTTACACAGCCACATTACGAAAAGGAAAATTTCTACATTCGTGTGTTAACAGTTTATAAAAGCTAACTTCACTCCGCTGCAGCCTACCTCACAGAGCTTCGGCAACACTTGAAATCGGGAGTGACGAAGCTTTTGCAAGGTAACATCCGTGTGCCGCGTGGATACCTGCTGATCTCTAGGACCTAGCCTAGCCTTAACTGTGACTTTGTAACCACGCTTTGTCCATTTTCTATGAATAACTTTGACAATTTCATGTTACGTGGACATTGCACGAGCGAAAGTGGGTCACACTTTACATTGTGCAGTGTTGCAAGGGCACTCGGGTGTCTCCAATCTTCACGCTGGTGGCACTTTCACAAATCACAACGTGCGGTACTTTGACTGCTTAGACGAACTACGTCTGCGCAGGGGAGACTTGATTAACTGAAACGAAACCATGTTTCACAAATCTAGAGAAAATAAACATATCTGTTCACAAGCCGAGCTCTGTGGCACTTTCGGTATATTCAGAACGTGAAAAACGTAACATGGGGCAAAATAAAATACCCAAACACGTGTCAAGCTGAGTTAACAATAATGCGCATTGCATCCATATTTCACTATAATTGCTTATTTCAATGCATATGTTTGAGAACATTGCACTGTTGAGCCATTAACTTGCAGTAAACAAAGCAGGAATGCTACGATTCAAAGAGAAAGATAGAAAAGCTTTTATTGGAAAAATACCCCTGAAAACAAAAAGCTATGAGTGATATTTTCCTAGCGTAGGAAAACTCTCTGCAAGGCCTGTACACGAAGGGAACAAGCTATTGGAAAAAGCAAAACAAACTCTGATGTACAGTATAAAAATAAAAAAATTAGCTTAGTTGACATTCAGTCAATAAATAGGAAAAAAAAGGCTTTTTTAACAACAGCATACAAGGAAACAATGCAAAGCACTTAATAAGCTGGAAAAAACCTAAAGAAACCAGCAAGCTGCGAAAGAAACAGCGCTAGCCCACAGCTTTGCCTTCTCGCTTGCGAAGACACATTTTCTCCATTGAAGTTGTCCGTTCGAATAACGTCGGTGGCGTCAAAATGTTCCTCACACATTATAGTATGCTCGGAATCAAAGGTAAGTCCGTTAGCTTCCTGTCACGGTATTTCACGTTTCCATTCATTTCTCTCATTGTCATACCTTGGCAAATTAAACGACGACACCTTTTCGCTCGTACCTCTGTATCCGGAGCGACAACCCGGTACACCGCAAGTTTTCGGCACCGTCACTCACATACACCATAAGTGTTCTTGCACACATTTCTCACAGCCATCAGCTGCACAAATTTAGAAAAATGAGGAAAGTTCAACACCAATGATTTCTCGGGGCCCCCAGCTCTCACTACGCAGCGAAGTGAAGCTCTGGAAGCTCTCCTCAATGCCCCCCCGTGCGGCAGCTGCAGCGACATAGCAAGCTCTCCCCATAGCATTCCGGAGAAGTTTCCGGACCAGAAAAGCATTGAAGGACTCTGCTGCAAGCAACCACTTTGGCGGTTGTCCGCTGTCGGAGACAGTGCTCCGCCCTTTGGCAAAGGTACTGGACAAGCACCGAAACATGCATCGCACTTGTGCAGCCATTCCTTCCAGTTAATTGTACGCCACTATTATTATCTGTATCTCATGGATGACTGTTCTCATTGATAATGCAGCCGGAGCGCTGTTCTGATTACGGCGGACTCTTTGAGACCAAAGCAACGTGTTTCTTTGGCCGGGGAGTGGCAGAGATAGGACAATCCATATTTTGTTTCTTTGTGAATTTTTTTCTTGATACTGGCTGCAACTGACCGCGAGCCTGTTTAAGGGCACTGCTTTCTGATGCGCGCAGAAGTCTAGTGCCGTGTCATTTTTCAGATTTTGCGAGCTTTCTTTCTCAACCAGAAAAAATGAGCACACAATTAGTATGTTGTTGAAAATAGCGCAGTTAGATGTCACTTGAACATGCCGACATACACCTGATTGACATCTTGATAATCAAGTGAGTACTTGTCGCGTTACAAATAAAATTGCCTAATTAATAAAGTCTCATTAACAAAAAAGTTAGTCGTGGCTACTCCAGTGTACTGAGTGTACTGGGAATAATATGTACCAGCTTTGCTTAGCGTGACGCTGTTCCTCTTTTTTTTAAATCATGCTGTGTGATAGTTCATTTGGGAAGCCATTTGGAGGGGCCTTCATCTTGCAGTAGACTAAAAGAGAATGATGATGTGTGATAGTTAGGGCACCCTGTATATCTCTAAAAGAACTTGTTCTTGGGCTAGGTCATTTTCAAAAATAATTAGAATGCAAAACATGCACATTCACACACGCACCCCCCCCTCCCCCATCATACACACACCAAACACGTACAGCACCTGTATATCTGGTTTTGATCTGTCCATGTTTGACCATAAAACTGGAACCAAGGCCATCTGAACTGGAAAAAAAGCACTTTTTTTTCATGCAGTGCTGATGGCACATTTTTCATTTGGTGACCAAGGTATACAAAAAATTGATTAGTTAATGTGGCTGCCTTTCTATCTTTTTATGTTAACACATGTCCTGAGTGCTGTGTAGAGCAAGATAGATTTACCAGCGCAAAAAAGACAGGACATTTAGGAAGGACACACACACATAGCGCTGCACTCACAACTGATTTATTACTTCGAACGCAGGGCCTTTTTGTAGGCACTAGTAATAAATCAGCACTAGGAGTAATAAATCAGTTGTGAGTGCAGCGCTATGTGTGTGTGTCCTTCCTAAATGTCCTGTCTTTTTTGCGCTGGTAAATCTATCTTGATCATGAACCAACTCGCCCAAGCAGCCGTTTTAGCTGTGTAGAGCCCCAAGTTTGTGCGTAAACTGCTTGCTCTTTGCGATCTTTAATGCCGCGTGCTTTGTAATGTTCAGGGTCATTTCTTAAGCTCCGTTGTAGCGCGGCAAAAAACATGGACACCAGAAAGAAACGTACGACAACACACAGCGCTACACACACCGCACTGTGTGTCATTGTACATTTCTTTCTGGTGTCTATGTCCTTTGCCGCACTACAACGAAGCTTGAGAAATGACCCACTACCAACAAGCCCTCGTATCCACCCTTATTGAGTTCAGGGTAATGACAGGCTTTGTAATGCGGTCAACACCAATATGCGAAAATTTTTTCATATAAATGGTAAGAACCATTCGCAAGTGTTCAAGGAATATTTTGTCTAATTTGCGTCTTGAACTATTGTAAAATCCCAAGCAAGCGCCCACTCTACGGTGAAGGATAATTCGACAAGATTTGGAGGGGGGGCCCTTGCTCGATCATAGATCAAAGTTCAAGGTAGCGGCCGCTAAAAATAAAGAATGCACACCCGTGCTTCTAATTATATCCTTCACTGAATGCACTCCCGAAGAATGGAGGGGGGCACTTGCTCAGGATTTTACGGTATTCGTTTCGTATTCAATTCGGCACTATTCTCACACCCCTAAACAGTGTTGTACTAACTCTGCTTGTGCAGTGTCCATGTTCCAGACCGACTATTATGTGTGCGGCCTAGCACACCTCTGCTCGGGGAGTCTCGTGGCTCTCACTGTGCTCAAGAACATCGACAACTCGGCAGTGAGTCTTGCTTATCGTCTCTTCCAGCTGCTTGGTGCCTACAGCATTTGAAGGACTGAAAGTTGTCCGAGCATAACGATCCCACATATCTGTCAGTTATAACGACCATGATTATTCGGTGCACTTAACGATGTTCCTATGTTACGCTTTAAAACTGCGTCAACATATAGCGAACATTTTCCAAAGCCTCCTACTTTTACAATGAGCATAGCAGACACCGTCGCAGTACAAATAGGGCACATAAGAAGCAAAAAAAAAGGTTAGATCAGGCCTTCCAAAGCAAGAGAGAGGCGTGCGCATGCCCTGCTCCAGTTTACTCGCGAATAAGATATTCTAGATCGGTGAGCATCGCACGCAGATTTTCGAATGCTGCAAGCGAGGTCACTCACTTTTCAGACGTTTTTTCCGTGGCAAAAAAAAATAGGAGACAGCATCAAGCCTTGCAGTCATCTTTTACGTGGAAGCCTTTTCTGACACAATTCTCTGCAGCTACGACCGCCTGCGATGAACCAAACAATGCCTTGGAATGCAGGAAGCCACGAATGCAAGAGGCCACAAACGCAAGAAGCGATAACCACGTTAACTTTTTGTCGAGCAAGAAAATTCTCTGCGCCCCTCAACTCATCGACGCCACAATGTGCCGCTAAGGGTACTCAGTAGGGGTGTTCGAATATTCAAACTTTCGTATATTTTTCTAGTAATGTTTGCTATTCGATTCGATTCGCACCGGAATTCGACTATTCGAAGTATTCGAACTTCCGGAAGTAAGTACAGTCAACGTCCAATTTGTCGGACTCTCTAGGGCCGCAAAGTTGTCAAAAAAAAACGAATTCATGTATTTTAATTCTGCTCAAGTGGTCAAATCGCCACAGCCACGTCTGAAATCGCTTTGATGCCTCCCAGCGCACTTTGGCATTTTGGTGCGCACCCAGGCTCTCGTGAATGCATTCGGTACCTGCTACGAACCCCACTTAACTACGTGCCCACTGCCAATTGCAAATTTGCGTCTAGTGATGAGCACCGCTGATACCAGCAAAATGTGGAATAGAATATGGCTGTCTCACATACAGCACTTGGAAACGATGACGCGGAACACAAAGATTATGGCAGAAGAGTGGACAACTCGTCCGGCTTTCGCCGATGCGTGTCCCATCTTCGAAGGGCGAGTCCGTATGCAATGAACTGATATAACGACCATTTTTTGCTGCACTTTCGAGTTCGTTAAGCGGTGTCAACTGTATTACACTTCCTTGCTGGTACTGAAGTCCAACAAAAAAAAAAGAAGGCACAAAAAGTAAATCACGCAGAACAAGCCTGATATCTTTCAGCACGCACAAAAAGGAAAACATCACAGCATGTCCATGTTTGATTAAAGCAACTGAGAAACATACAGTAATCATCATCAATGATGTTTGGTCGGTAGACTGCATCCTATGGTTCTGAGCCTTGTGAGAAGAAAAGTTGTGGCAGTATAAACAAGGATGTGAGCTCCTGCCTGTAGACAAAATTGTATGCCTGTAGGAACACTGTACAGGTGAGAAGCTCAGGGTAGAATTTTCAGTGATAGTAAACAAGTAGGGGTGTGCAAATATTGGAATCTTTGAATCCAAACCTTATACAAATAAGGCAAAAAACTGTCTTTGAATATTGAATTGAATATCTCTTCTGGGAGATGACCGTGTGTGTGTAGTCCCTTGCCTGCAGTCTCGGTCTGTAGTTAAGCCAACACAGCCTCACCAGCTCCGCCTAGGAGCGCACGGCAGTGTCCAGCCCCAGTCTCAGTCACAGCACGCGTGTCTCACACCACGAACTCGCTTTAGTTCCTTCGATCTCTTCTACCTCTGGTGTCCTTCTGGTGGCCCAGCCCCACATTGTGTAGTGTCAGAGTTGCAGAATAGTTAAAATAAAATAAGTTTGATAACCGGGCAGAGCGAGTGGCCAGGGGGCAGTGGTGGATGACCGTTCACAGAGTGTGTCTGCCGGGGTCAGGGTTAAAGGCACCAGCGCTGAAGTGTTCGTGGAAGTTTTCTTTTATTGCGATAGCAATTATATGGGCACTCTCGGCTGAATTTTGCCGTCGCCATCACCGTCTGTTGACGCCGTCATGTCCCGGATATGTATATATATGTGTATATATATAAAAAAGGCACAAAGAAAAATAAAGCAGAAGAAAAAAATTCTGAAGTACCCGACCACGGATTCGAACCAGCAACCCCTTGCTCCCCAGCGCGCTGCGTTAGACAACTCAGCCACACGTCATGTATGCGCCGGCGAAATAACGGCGAGCTATTTATATACACCATGTACTGCTGGTGGTAAGCAAATCTCAGAGGAGCGTGAGCGTGTTGTCTATCACGCAACGCTCCTAATTTTCTTTCAGTTTGAAAACTGCCCTTGAGTCACGCACGACAAAGTGGCCCTTTTCTGTACCCACTCGTGATGTGGAAGGAAGAAAAAAAGAAAGAACACCGGGAACACCTTGTATCAGACGCACCCCGTGTGGCTGGAGACGCAGAAGGGAACTCCACGCGCCACAGTTTAAAAGAAAAAGAAATACCGTATTTTCCGGTGTATAAGACGCACCTTTTTTCCTAGATTTTAGCTGGTGCGTCTTATACAACGGTGCGTCTTATATACGCAAAAAGTCACGTGATTCTGCGAGACCAATTTGTTTATATTTAATTTATGAGTACGATAAACAGAGCTCGAGAGCATTCGTAAAAATATATCTAATTTTGTTGTAACAATGAAGCGGCTGCGATCTTAGATGTCAGCTACTTGCTGTTCAAGCAGCGCGGCGACCACGGAGATTACGGCCGCAATAAAAGCCACCACTGTCGCGTGCCCCATTGTACTGTTTTGAATTGTTTGTTCTTAAACGAAGAATTAAACCCACAGAACTGAGGCAATAAATAAAAAAGAGCACCACAACGGTCCATTGCAATGTTGTAGCGCCCACAATATCAGTTACAAAAGCGAAAGTACCACTTCATTATCATCATCATCAGTTTCCGTGTGAGACGTCGCTGCAGTCTAGCAGTAGTCGCAGCTTCCGGCTTCCAGTCGCCATTTACGTTTTGTATGCGTGTGTAGGTACAGTGTACTAGAAAGGGCAGTGAAGCGGGCGGAGGCACCGACACATAGGGGCAGCTGACGCCGCCGCTGGCGAACGGAGCGGCGGCGCTGCAGTCGCTCAATCTTGAAGGCGGGTGCCTCGTGTTGCCGGTTCCTTGGCTGGAACGCGCTTGTCTGGAAGTGATTCTCCCGCTTTTCTCTCAATGTGTGATGCTATAACGTGCGAATGGCTCCTAAAAAACAACGCTTGAACCATTGCTTCGCTCCTGGATGCAGCACAGGGTACTCTCGAAGCAAACAAACGGCGAAGCTTTCGTTATTTAAAGCGCCCGTAGACCCAGAGCGAAGAAGCGTTTGGGAACGTTATTTGCTATTGAACGTTATTCAGCGGACGCAAACTTCATAGCGAGAGTGTTATGGATGTGTTGCACATGATTCATCATGCTTCCCCATTGCAGGTCGGCTGCGAAATTCACGCTAAGAGCACGCAGTTTTGGGTTTTACGTTACCATATGCGACTGCACTTTTTTGTGAAAGGAGAGAGTAAGTCCAACCTGCTGAGGAAACGTAATTCTGCCAAGTACCTCAAGCTAAGCAGGCAAACTAGGTGCATGGCAACTCTCTCAACATGCATTATGCCTTTGCCTTCCTCACCTGCTGTTATTTATTTTCGCTTTACCTTGCCAGCTGTGAGGATTTGCTGAATCAAAGCAAGCGGCTTCCCTTTTGTACAGTAATTCAGTTGTTTTTCTACCCATTACTAGGGTAATGCTCTCATTGCATTAGTGTGAAAAACAATGTCATATATCAATGTTCTGTGCCCTACTGCCTCATGTGTGTGTTCTCATATTCTGTGACGCATTGTCACATATTAATTCACAGATTACAGAGACCGTGACATTGTGTCCTTTTTTGTGAAATGCTGTAGCTCGTTTAATTGCTCGCCGAAGCCTGCACGGTCACTGTAAATAAAATCGGCTGCTTTGCCAGTTCCCACTTGGCTTTCTGCATCAGTGCTGTGCTATCCTCTTTTTCAGCTTGCTTGCCTTGCGTTTGGGGCATGATTTCTATAGGTGAATTTCAGTGTCCTTTTTAAAATAAATTGTTGCTGTGGGCGTATATGACTGTTCAAATTCGTGCACGAATGTTTTATTATAGCTGTTTCAGCAACGAGTCCAACTGATTCTGCGTGACGTTATTCATTTGCGCGATCATTAAAAAAATTTTTTTTCTGGCCTTGCATGTTATGCTGTTCACAGGGATTTCAAAGAGAACGAGCGCACCATGTAACTGTTTAGTTTAAACTTACTTTCATAGTTGTGGCGACTAGCTACGTTTAATTAAACCTCTCACACGGCTTCCCTATTGCGGTTACCCAAGATCCGAATGTACTCGCTCTCTATCAGAGATTCGTCGGCGCTTTCAAGTTCTGTAAGCTAAACAAACTCGATCCTGATTGCTGAAACGGTTGAAAATGTTCTAATGGGACTCACTGCGATGGAAAGTGTCCGTGTTTTTCAAGAGCGTGGCTCTATTGAAGCGGCGAGTACTTTCCCAAAATGCGTTTGCATCTGTGGGAAAACCAATCTGCCTTGCAGTTTCTTGTCCTTAGCAGATGATACAGACTAAATAAGCGAAGTGCTTACGCGCAAACATCGGAACCACAGACACACCGCGCGCCAAGCACATGCGAGCGTCGCAGTGGATGCTACGTTTCGCGTGCTCCTCTTCAAGATTGGTCGATCGCAGCGCCGCCGCTGCTGGCAACGCCGCCGGAGTCACGCGGAGGCTGCCGCCCGCTTCACTGCCCCTTCTAGTACACTGTAGTGTAGGCGGTGTCCGACGATCGTGTGATAACCGTGCGGCGCGTTCGTTGTTTGTGTTCTCTCCAAGTCTGGTAATGCCCTAAAGGTATGGTAGCCACCATAGTACAGGCAGTGCCAACGATGTGCTTCAAGGTGCTTACAATGCTGCGTAAAAGTTACTCAGAGGCTGACGACGGCAACCCAGCGATGCTGCCAACCGAGGCGGAAGAACTTTTGACAGTGCGCCGGAGGATGTGGCTTCAAATCCAGTAGAATAAATAGTGGTTTTCTGCGCCTTAATAAAACTGCTGCTTACAGATATTCAGTGCCGTGCGTGACTACGCATTTCGCAATCAATGTGCTCTGCGTGGGTCATTGTGTTTTATCATGTCGACTGAGTTAAAAAAAGGTGCGTCTTATACAAAGGTGCGTCTTATATATCATTTTTTCTTTCGAAAGTTGTAAAAAGTAGGGGGTGCGTCTTATACAAAGGTGCGACTTATACACCGGAAAATACGGTAATCTAAAAGCGTCTGATTCTCCATTGTCAACACTTGCAGATGCAGCGCTCCTAATTTTCTTTAATTTCGAATACTGCCCCTGAGACACGCACGACAAAGTGGTCATTTTCTGTACCCACTCGGGATGTGGAAGGAAAAAAAAAAAAGATAAAGAACACTGGGTACACCTTGCATCAGACGCCCCCTGTGGTAGGAGACGCAGAGGGTCACTCCACGTGCCGCAGTTTAAAAGAAGAATATCTAAGAGCGTCTAAATTCTAAATTTCCCCACCTATATTAACCGCCGGTTTCATGGCGAATCCCCCGTAGTGGGTAAGAGCCAAGAATTAAGGGTCAAGCAAGCAAGCGTCTGATTCTCCATTGTCGACACTTGCAGCGTGTTGCTGAAGCACATAGGCGTAACAACTGTGACAGTTGTTAGTTCACGCTTGCCCTGTGCATGCCTGTGCGTTCTTTTCGGGCGTCCTTCTTTGTGCTTCAGCGGCACGCTGCAAGTATCGAGCTGCTTCTGGTTCTTCGTGTGACATTTCGATTTCTTGCTATCGCATTCATTGCTTCGCCGTTGCTGCGAAACTGTGACTTTTCTTGTTGCTGTAACGGTTTTAAATCTTTGATAGTTTTTTAGTAACCCTGATGTCGACGAGCGCCTCGTTTCTTTGGAGTAGACAGCGAACCCTACAACTAGTGGTTATGTCGGCGCTTATTGGGTGGTTACCTACCACCCTTGATGACCACCCAGTAACTGCCCACAACTGGCAACCAACAAGAAATCGGCCACGTCTACTACCATCAAGAATGGAGGCTGCTCTCAAGAGGCTCTTTGAGGCCTTGATCTGGCATTCTCACACGATCGTGCAGTGAGTGTGCAGGGGCAATGATCAGTGCCAGGTGAACATTCCAAAACTTAACAGAGCAGACAGACAAACCCATCCGGCTTTCCCCGACATGCGTGTTGTGTGTGTGTGTACAGATAGTATCTACTATTCAGCTAAAACTGTTGTCATTCCATTATCAAAATGCAATGCGTGCTGCCACACGAAGCCGATCACCCACCCTCAGTACTTCAGTGAAACTACCGGGACAGGGTGATTGTGATCTCCGATGAAGCTAGGCAAGGTGGTTTGCTTCAGCTTGGCGTGGCACTACTTCACTAAGTAGGCATTCCTCTGTTCAGTCTGAGTCTGGAATGTGGTGCGTCTCGCCTTTTCCTCCAAAATAGGCACCATCACTGTAAAGTTGGAGCTTCAAGCAAGCTTGAACCACAGAAAAAATGTCAGTTTGGCCACAAGGATGAAGCAATGAATGCAATAGCAACAAATAGGAATGTTATGCAAAGTAAAGCTAGCAGCTCACTCCTTTGAGAAATGCGGCCACTGTAGCAAATGAAGTGACCTTCATGCTCTCTATGCTTCGATGCAAACTTTCCAGTGAGGACACAACATGTACAAAGCTATGAGCCGTATGCTGATACCTTCTGCAAATACGAGATACGGCATGAGTGACTGCGGGTGATCACTCCTGGTCGGAGCTGTGCAGCACACCCCTTCGGCTCATATCTCTATGCACTTTTCGTACAACGAAAGATGGCCCACATGTTTCCTCTATGCTTGATCAGCGATCATCTACAGTTCTCTCATGCTTTCACTCACATATAGAACACACGATGCACGGGGTGACGTCATCGATTTGGACTGCATATGGCAACAATGCGCCTGGAGTGTCCATATAATTGCTATTTTAATAAAAGTGCCTTCTCGGGTCAGCTACATACATCCTTTTCCTATCACGGGCGAAAGCGCTGCTGCTTCTCCATCTTATCATGATACTTCAGAATCCTCAAAAGACTGCACTTCAGGATGTCATGTCTTTAAAGAACTTTCATGTTGGTGTTTAAAGGCGACACATGATCGGGTGCTTCTTTATCGCACGCACGGAGAGCTACCGACATAAAAAGTGACCAACGCAAAGCATAAAATGATGTCCACACAAGAAAGTGAGTGAGCACATACCAAATGGAGTGGATATCAACATCAACAAAGCTTGTGTCAATCTCGGTACGACATATGCTCAGTTTCGGTTTCATTTAACCGTGTTGCTTCAAAAAAATTTCGGCTGCCGAGCATGACTCGGCACTGATATAGGAAAGCAATTACTTGATTTGAAAGTGTTACATTTAAGAGACATTTTCGTTTATATGAGTTTTGTTTGGCGCGCGTCCACTGTAGTCGCCTGCCGACGCTGTCACTGCCGGCGCGCTTGCTTGCCATAGAAATGCTCTTCATACCTGCTCCACTCCCGACTATGCACACATGCCACAAGTGCACAGAGTATCATATTGTGCACTCTGTGTCTCCGCAGCACACTTTGCAGTTCCGTACTAGGTGGTGGCAGCAGACGGCAGCATGTCTCATTTGCGTTGTTGCTTATTAAAGGCACGCAGTACACTTGCAAGAGTGTTGTGCCACACGGTCCACCTACCGGACAGTTAAAGATTCTTGTCGTGATAGGGCTGTGCCATATCGGTCGCAAGAGTGTCCATTACGCTTTTATGCGTTACGTTGCCTACGGTAAAGGCATTGCCGCGCTCGCACCAAAGTCTGAGTAATTGATTGGCCAGTGTCTGCATTTACCACAATGGCGGAAGGCCTTTTGTGGCACATTGTGGCATCAGCCACACTGAGAGTTCAGATACGCATACCTGCCAACTCTCCCGAATTGTCCGGGAGACTCCCGAATTTTGACCTAATCTCCCGATTGTACGAATGCTATCTCGAATCTCCCGAAAAGTGGCTGAAGAGTGAAAAACTTTTTCGTCTGTGTTTTGGCCCCCGTTCCACGCATACTTTGGGCAGGAAGCGTTCATGCGAGTTCTTCGAGAGTGTCTGCGTTAATGCGACGTGTTGTCAATTTGAAACCTGTAACAACGCCCGCAACTTCAGATCGCCAACTGCCAATGACGGTTGGTTGGTTCGGTGGAAGGGGGGCATGCGCGCCACGGCGCCGGCGCCGATCGAGGCGGCCGTGTGAGCGCGGAAATGTTTTGTGGGCGACCTCCGCAAGAATCGCTAGCTACCACCACTGAAAACAGATCTTTCATGAGCGCAGCAGGCAGACATCTTTCTAGAGGAGGCGTTGTTTGAAGCACGACCGCGCTTGAAGGATATTCAAGCGCAATTTGTACGCTAGGCCTACGCCGCCTGCCTAGGCGTCAGTTGTGTTTGTTTTGTGGTTGTGGGGGTTGCGTGTTTCCCCGAGTTCAGTTGGGAGGTAGATGGCGGTGTCAAAAGCAAAGAAGAAGTACTTGCAAGTGTTTCTGGACTCGTACACAGCTGGGTTTCCGTGCTTTGTGGCTTCGCGGAAAGGTGACAAGTACCGATTCTGCACCACGTGCGCCTGTGATGTAAGGGTGTCGCACGGCGGGGAGGCCGATATAAAGGTGCACATTGCTTCACAGAAGCATCAGAACAGCACAGAAGCAGTTCATGCTGCGGAAGGGCAAGGCAACATCGGCAGCTTTTTCCAAAAGAGCTGCGAAAAGACAGTGCGATCCGCGCAGTATGCCTATTCACGGGATTTCTTGTGGAACACAACTTGCCGCTAAGCGTTAGTGATCTCGCAGGACCGTTTTGTCGGAAAATGGGAACCAGGGCCCCTCACAAGTAAAGAAGTTGGGTTCCCTCCACTACAAAAACAGATAGAGTTTCTCATGATGAAAGAACAAAGCAGCTCAAAATAAACATCCTAACCCCTGTCTGATGTCAGTCTCCAGTCTCAGTAATTTCCGATATGCAAAAAAAAAAAAAAAAAAACTCCCGCTGCGGTCTCCCGAATTTTCATGCCGCTAGGTTGGCAGGTATGGATACACTGTAAACATTTATGGAAAAAAATAAACGTAATCGCGGTACTTGCTAACTGGTAGTCATAGGATGCAGCATTATGGAGGCTCTGTTCAGGATTCGTCGCAACTACATTTTAATCATAGTAGGCCTAAACCACTGCATATTGCCACGCGCGCATCTTTTTATAATTTTTATGTAACTTGTCCATTGTACGCGTAGCCGCCGCCTTGCACAAGCCGTGCCCTAATGTCTAGGAACCTTCCAGATTATCTTAGAATCTTCTTGTAGGCTTGAGCGCGCAAATGCGAACAGTTGAGATTATTCTCGAACTAATGCGGCCACCAGCAATAAGCTCGAATGTTCAATGCTTCATGCATAAATGCCGACATGCTTACCGCAGCGGATTATCGACAGCCGAACGCTCTGTTCGTCGCTATCGTGGGCCGTGTTATTGCTGTAGTTTGACTTTCCATTTCCCGGCCACAAGTTCGTCAAATACAGAGTTTTACCTTGGACACGCCGACATGCTGCCTTTGTCGACGCCACGACCCCGTGACATATTAACAATGTTTGTCTCTAAAACTAGA
The DNA here is from genome assembly GCF_013339695.2 of Rhipicephalus sanguineus. Lineage (NCBI taxonomy): Eukaryota > Metazoa > Arthropoda > Arachnida > Ixodida > Ixodidae > Rhipicephalus > Rhipicephalus sanguineus. The sequence continues at coordinate 33,106,190 of NC_051178.1, forward strand.
ATGCGTGCACTCATAATTCGTTACTTGTTTTATATATTCAAGTTTGTCTGAATATTCAACTGCGTTTACCGAATATTTCGAATATTTGAAAACATCCAGATGTGCAATTTTCCAATCGAATGCGCTTCGAAGAAGGGAAGTATTCAATTCATTTTTTAATATTCCCACAGCCTTATAAACCAGGCAGAAGTCTGTTTTCTGGCAACCATCATACAAAACAGCACATGCAAAAATGCCAGTTAGAAAATGCACAAACATGAGCACACAACCTTAACAGAATCAGCAATACCAACAACAAACTATTGCTGTAAGAACAATCGCTAAGTGAAGTAAAAAATTTGTTTTAGCTGTAGTCAGGGGCAGGACATTTAGGTTATTTTTTGGGAGTTTGATAGGGGGTTGCATTACTTTGGAAAAATGTTGGGCAGCATTTCGTTGTGACATAAATGGGGGCATTATTTTGAAACGTTATTTTTCTTGTTGTTCATTTACAGCCATGACCATTTATTTCCATCACTGTGCATGTGTGGCACATGTATGGCCTTGTAGAATTATGTGTAGTCTCAGCCATATTCTGAACACGTAATAAATATGTTCATATTCAGCTATGTAACTTTTATTGTTCCCAACAGCAATATTGTGTACGTTTAGTTCGGGAAATTATCTGTCACTGTTATCCATCACCATAATCAAAGTGGAGCATTTTTTTCATTAAATAAGCTATAGAAGGTAACTTTGGAGGTTATTCCCATCCATTTGTTCAGAAGGAGCTGTGTGAGGAGTTACATTAACGCTCCCCTTGCCTTGTAGGAAGCCCAGCTTTGTGCCGGAGATCCCCACTTCCTAGATGGCAACTAAAATAACTAGGCAAAGTAGTCAAAAAGTAAAATTTGGGAATGAAACTCTACATTTGCATAATTTTTGTGTAACTAGCTTTGGTTAATAATGGAACTAAATCCCTGAAGCACATTTCACCCTGACCCAAAACAGCTAGTGCGTTGTGTGATTGAGTCTAGGATCTGTACCTCTACATCCTGGGGGCTTGGTGTCGCCGAGTCATGCTACATTGTTTCTCCACTGAAAGAACTGAGCGTGGGCATGGCATTTGATGTGCAGACTGACAGGTCAGGTAGCATTGAAGAGCAATGTAATGCACACATCAGCAGATGAGGCACGTAGATGAGTGTATCGGAAAATTCTAAGGTTCTCTGGGTGAGCACAATTGTCTGTGGAGTAGGGTGATAGTGGCCATTGGAGCAAGCCTTTTTTCATCCTGTACATGGTGCAGGAGAGCAGTCGTCCTCAGCTGCGAGTCATGGAACCCCACCTGGGTGAAAGTGTTGAGCGTTCGAGTGACATCCTTTCTGTGCGGGGTTCCGGGCTTACCGAGCCAGTGACTACTGCCTAGGTGAGCAACCCTTTCTGTGATGTACATTGAAGGGTACCACATTTGTAAGTGTGCAGTCAACTGCAAAAGTTTCCAAGCCGTGTGAGCCTGTTCTAAACTCCGTGCACGGTACTGCCACGTGGAGCCAATCATCTCTGGCTAGTTGCGTGCAGAGCGTCGCCTACTGGGCTCGCGGAGTCGCCGGGCCGGTTGCTGTATGCTGTATGCGCGCGTTTGTACGTTCTTCGTGCCTGCTTCACTCCAGACCGTGCACGGGTGCGGTGAGTAGCCTGTTCGTTCAACGCGGTGAAAACAAGCATTTTGCAAGCAACGTGCACTCTACGTCTCCACGATGCTCTCGTGGCCCTGCACGACGAGGTGCGGAGTACTTGAGTTGTCACCTAGTCGAATACACAGTATATGCTTGCTGTCAGTTCATCGACGTTTCTCGGTGCCTGCGCCGCTCAACAACAGCGAGCTGCTTTCGTTTCTACAAAGCGACGCGCACTTTAAAGCGGTCTCGCACGACGCGGCAGCGGCGAACTTGCGAACGGCAGCATGGCGTGCTCTTACCGCTGTCAATCCGCAGTGTACCGTGTACGCCACACGCGCAGCCGAGCAGATATCTAAAGATGACTGTGATATAACGTTGTCGGTTATAAGTCATAATTGCACGTTCATCGACGGCCGCCACCTCGCCTTCGCTCTTTTCTGATGCTTATCCGTGAAGGCATCGCCGCAATCGCGCGGAAATAGTTATCACCGATCAACCGGTCTCTGCCGTTACCGAAAAGACGGACGACCTTTTGCGGCACATTGTGGCGTCGACGAGTTTAGGGATGCAGTGAACCTTTATGCGATGGAAAGTTATCGCAGTTATCACTTCTTTCATTTATGCCTTCTTGTATTCCAAGGCATTGTTTGGTTCATCGTAGGCAGTCATAGCTGCAGAGAACGGCGTCAGGAAAGGTTACCGTGCGAAAGCTGACCGCAAGGCTTCAAGCTGCCTCCTTTTTAACACGAAAGTGTTTTATGCCGGGGTCCACCACAACTCCACTGACGTATTTCCGTCACGGATATGACGTTGTAAAATGTAAAGACTAACAGTGGGCAAAGAAAAAAAACCAGAAGAAAAAGTTCCGTCACCGGGAATCGAACTTACAACCCCTTGCTCCGCAGCGTGTAGCGCAAAACGATTCGGCCACAGATGGCACGTTCTTTGCAATGCTAACGGCGAGCTATTTATATACACCATTTGCCAATGGCGGTACTCAGAGATCGGTGTTACAGCGTGTTTTCGTTATCACTAGCGAGATGGCGCGAAGGGCTCGGAAGAGCGTAGAGTAACTCTAGAAGAGCGCGCTCTAAAGGTCGTCGCCGTTGCAATGAGCGGCCGCGTCTACAGGTCGTGGTCGCTCATGCGTGCGCTTATCTCGTGATCGCGGTGGTTTGTACTTCTCGCTTTGAGAGCGCGAAGGTCACATGGCTCACTGTAGCGGTCGCTTTTGCGAAAAGAGCACGGTGCTCACGCAGAAATAAGTTACAAATGTGACATTTAGTTGGCTGTGATCCTGTGTATTTTCGTTCTGTGTGTCCTTCCTGCTTGTGCAGCGCGTTGCAAGTTTCAAGCTCCTTGCCGTTCTTTGTGTGAGATTACAATTTGTGGCTGTAGCATTCATTCCTTTGCCCTTGGGGCGAAAGAATGCGCAACAAACACTCAACTACGTCTGTGAAGACACATTTCACTTTCGTGTTATACCGATTCCTATGACAGAGGGATCAGCCATGTTTTTTTTTTTTCCTCACTGCCATTCTGCCACTGAAGAAAAGGCTGGAAAGCGAGCGACCTCGCTCGCAGCGTCCGAAATCTGCGTGCGGTGCTCGCCGATGAGGGATATCTTAGTCGCAAATAAACTGGAGCGGGGCACGCGCGAGCGCGCGCCTCTCTCGCGCTTTAGAAGGCCTGTTTTAACTTTTTTTTGCTTCGTATGCGCCATATTTTTACCGCGACTGTGTCTGAAGTGTTCGTTGTAAAAGTAGGAGGCTTTGAAAAATGTTCGCTATATGTGAACGCAGCTTCAATGGTTAGCATTGGAAAATCGTAAGTGCACCCAAACATGGTCGTTATAACCGATAGATCGTTATACATGGGATTGTTATAAGTGGGTTCGACTGTATATGCAAGCGGCACAAGCTCAAGCTTGCTTTGACAAGATGTGCTCTTTGGTGGTATCTGCCGTGATGATGGCACGCGAGATCTGAAAGGTGGCTCACGTAGCAAAGAAACGTTATCCTGGTAGGGCACGGAAGACAACCTGAACCTTGACTGCAGTAGCCGAGGAATGTCATACGAATGCATAAATTACATGACTGCTATGCTGAAAGATAACGTCGATTGAATTTTTTTTAAGGCTCAGGCAAACATGTGAAAGTGTGAGCATAAGCGAGAGCGTATTGTTTACATCAGCTTTCACTGTGGTGTTGCCATGTGATGAAGCACAATGACAGGGTGCATGAGAGTCCAACGCCAATGTGCTGTGCTATAGAGATGCTCAAACTGTCTGTGAAAATGAACACGAGTTATTCGCACCATTGGTCCTATGTCTTGGCACCTTCTTAGAGCATCTAAATGGCCTTTCACTTCAGCGCCACCACTCCGTGCTATCTTACAGGTCATTGCAATATTTGTAGTGATTACCCTCCATGCATAAGTTGAATGTTGTACTTGTCCACTAATAATTCATTGTTCAGGTTACGAGTAGGCATGGGCGAATATTCGAGTGCTTCGAATATTGGAACGAATATTACAGTATTTGAATTTGCTTCGTCACGAAATAAAATTATTCGAAATTTCGAAGTATTGGAAATGAAGACGTATACATTTGACCACATGTAACCCCGCTGTAACTGTGGTTTCACTGCACCATGGGGTGCTATGCCATAAAACTACCTACCTATTTAGGGGAAACTGCACTGCAGCAAAGCCACACTTTAAGGTTAAATGTAAACATTACATTCACCTCGATTAATTATTTTTTTAATGTTTAATAGCTTGTTAGACGACCTTATATGCACTAAGTATAGTAAATCTTAAAACGTAACATATTTACCGCTTATAAATTGCACCCTACTGCTATTCAAATCTTGCTAACACTCAATGTTGCTTCCACTTCACTTTGAATCGCTGTGACATTCACATGCGCCTAGTTCCATTTGTTAAAAATTTTGAGCTGGTTAGTTGGGTTATGATAGAAATACTCATTTTTATTTGTGATATGTTGTATATGCCATTCGAACTATTCGATTTGAAATTGTTCGACCAAATCACTATTCGCTTCATATTTGCTTCGAACGCCAAATTTACTATTTGCGCATCCCGGTATGTCTAATTTGCCTTTTCAGGTAACCCTGTGGCTTCTCATGAGCAGATGTGCTGGATAATTAAACATTTTCATGACATGTGCAAATTAAAAGAGCAACTCACCTTTGTGACTTTGCTCTCTTCGACCAAACCAGCCCCATGAGGAAAAAAGTTGACTAGGCAGCAAGGGCTTGGCTAGGCATTGAGGTCTTACTTTGGCAGTAATGTGTTCCGTGTTTCTGTGCTGGCACATCCTTAGACACATGTGCACTACTATTTTTTTATTTTCCTTGCAGACAGCCTCCCGGAGGAGGGGCTGTTCTTTGTAGTGAGCCCTAAGGATGTGATAGTAGCCAAGCCTCGCGACCAGGATGACCACATGGACTGGCTCCTGCAGCATGAAAAGTATGAGGTATGCTTTCACGATACTTTCCACTGAACTGTGCCAGTTGTGTTTTTTGCATGGCTCTAAAAGATCTTTAAATACCAAAGTTTAATTTTCGGCTTTATCGCACTTTCATCAGATATAAGGCTGTTGAAGTCCTAAATTTGTCGGCCTATTCCTTTGTTATATTCTTTCAAGGAAAACACCATAAAAGCTAGCTTATTGAGTGTTTCCTTATCATCACTATTATTTTCAAGCTGTAAATCGGAATGTTCTTTATTCTTTGAAAAGGTTTATACAGTCAAACCTCATTAATACGTACCCGCTTTAAACATACTAGCAGTTAAAACGTAGTTGCGATGAATTCCTGACCGGTTCTCATTGAGCCTAATGCATTCGCTGACCACTTAAGCTGTAGTGGTTTGTCTTATGCCTACCGGTTAGTGCATACCCTGCATACCACGTTGATGCTTTGTGCCATAAATGTTTACTGCACTGCTGACCCCACAGTCTGCTGCAAAAGGTTTTCCTTTTTTTTTTTTGGAGAAGTGCGGAAATCGGCCGATCAATGATTCCAACTTCCGCACGAATATGACAATGCCTTTGCTGGTAAGCATCAGGGAAAAAATGAAGGCAAGTTGGCGTGCACTGACGAATGGGCCAGTATGACTTATTGTCGACAGCCCTTATCACAATACTAAGTATCTTCAGCTCTCTGCCCGGGCATGCGTGTGGCATGTCACTACTTTAAGCCTGCTGCACGCTTTTGATTGGCCTCAAAGCACTGGGCTGCCGATAGCTGATGCCTCATTGTGTGGGACCGTGTTGAAGCGCGCACCGCTTTGTAGTAACGAAAACAGCTCACTGTTGTGGAGTTAAGCATTGCCAGTCAAGAGTCTCAAGAAACCTTGCATCATTGGCACTATCACACCAAATTCATGTGTACAGTACAGCAAGTGCAGTGCTGTTGTAACCATACTGCACGCTTTTATTAGGGCACAATCCAACAACTGCACCTCCGTCTGATGCCAGGACCGGTGAAGCATCACGGAGTGCACGTCGTGTGCAGGAAGCTCATTATTGCCGTGTTAACTGAACAAGCTACTTGCTGCGTCTGTGCAGAGTCTGGAGCAGAGTAGGTACGAAAAGCACTCCTACAGCAAATGCACGCGTACAGTACAGCAAGCGGCCCGGCAATGACGGTGTGAGCTCAGTAGGCGACACGCTGGCACGCAGCTAGCCAGCAGACGATCAGCTCCATGCGGCCACCCCAAGTTTCAACGAAACTGTGCCAACGCCTCCTCTATTTTTCCAGTGCCAGTGCAAACGCTCGCACCTCAATGGGAACCATGAGCCCACCTCAGTTCAGGGAGTTGTCATAGTGCGACCCCACCAAAGGGTACGGCTGCTTGCATCGTGTGCATCTGAGCACACAATGCTGCTGTTCCCGCGGAGATGACATATACGCGACATCCCCTTCCTATATCATGCATATCTGGCAGTGGTCAGATTTGTTCCTTCGTAATCCTTCCTTTGTGGCTCGAAGTGATACCGCCACTGCCTCACAGTGCTCATGTGGCACATTTTACAGACAACGCATGCAGCAACGTCACAGTGACGCGTCCCCCTTGGTAGCGTCTTCATTCGTAGCACGTATAGCGTGATGAATGGAGACGCACGATCTCAAAACATGACATCTCTTTGAGAGCCAGCGTGACAGCCAACATAGTGATCATGAGGAATGTGAGACGCCGCCCCACGGATAGAAATGCAACTGAACAAAAAAATTACCTCCTCTGACCACTGTTGGGAGGCACCACCTAAAGGGTACTTTCCCCCACGAACGCAAAAGAGGCGCGAACACTAGCCGTCAAGGGAGAGTAGGAAAGGATGATAGGAGACAGTGGAGAACGGTTGGATTTGGCGGTACTGGCATTGAAAAATAGTGGAGGCACTGTTTTAACTTAGTAGCAGATCGCGGTAGAGACGCATAGTTATGTATCATGAAAAGCTGATACCATCCATTCTGTCGCTATACAGTTGAATCCCGCTATAACGAATACCACTACAATGAAATTTCCACCACAACGAATGATTTTCGATACCTCATCAGCCGCCTATAGAAAACAATGCGAAAAACGTCTCGTCACAATGAATACTTTTTCTGGGTATTTCCGCTTGAACGAAGTTTTCGTGAGTGCCACCACATAAGGAAAACGAGCTTGCCTAGGATTGCCGCGAAATTCTGCTAGAAACTCGACCATTTCTCGTTGCCAGAGCCGTGCGGCCGCATCTCAAGACCCGTGTCTTCACCGGAGACATGCTTTCTGCCACCACAAGCACATCCCGGTAAATTATTCGCCATTGAGATGCTCGGCGACAGATCGTCCATCTGCCATGGTGCTGCCAGCGGGTTTGATGCACGTGCGGGCCGCAGAAGAATCGCTCTTCAAGAACTCCCACCATTGTTTTGACTGTAACAAAACGGAAACTTGGGCCAGTTGGTTGTACTTCATGTTTACCGGCAGCGCAACCACACACACGGACAGAGAAAAGAAGCGAAACGGAAACACAGCGCTGACAGCGCTGTGTTTCCGTTTCGCTTCTTTTCTCTGTCCGTGTGTGTGGTTGCGCTGCCGGTAAACATGATTGTTTTGACGTAGCACTCAAAACAAAACAATACTGCTTGTCGTCACAAGCCCTGCGATCGTGAATGACATCCACGGTGTTTTGAAGCCACACGCACGGCCAGAGCGCACCTAGTCCAAGCGTAACTACATTCTGCTGCAACTGCTGCGAACATAAATGCGGTCGTGTCGACACGATTATGGGCGACCACGAAAGTATGCGCGCATCCAACGTATGCGCACTGACTTAAAACAATGCTGCGGTCAAAACCGCGGTAGACGCAATCACAGATGGCCACGACGTAGTTCTGAAGGCACGCGCACAGCCAGCGCGCACAGATTGAAAACGGAACTACCATTTGCTGCTACCGCTGCGCAGAAAACCACGATCGCTACCGTCGCGATCATCGATAGCGAATACGCTCAAGTATGCAGCTAACACACCGGAAGAAAGATTAAAGGCAATAAAGTTGTAAAATGGCACGAAGCGTTTCAGCCTTCCTTTCGCTCGCTTATGACTGTGGTAGTGCGGAGCTTCGGCACTTCGTTTTCAGTTGACCTCTAGCGAACTTTGGCACGCTCCTTCACGGTGCTATGCACTCAGCACGCTTCGAGGGTAGCCTGCATATATATTTGCTCGTGTATATCCCACGTGTATAACTAACGCATTGACGCAAAGCCGCCTTCCTTGCATTACTGTGAAGCCAACTTGCACACCGAAATTCGCGTATAACCCGCACCCCGAGTTTAGTGCTAAATTTTCGGTATTTTGTCCGTGTTATGCGCGAGAAAATACATTCACTCGGTGTGCGGCCGAGTACGTCCGAGTTAGCGAGAGTTAAATGCAAAGGAGAATGCATGCGCTTGCCGGGACCAAACGAGTCATGGTCATCAAATCTTCCTAACTTTTGTGGTCTATAGATGAAATTTCGCTGCAACGAAATTCCGCGACAACGAACTTTTTTTGCACGTCCCGTCAATTTCATTGTAGCGGGATTTGACTGTATTAGTCGCTGCGTATCCCGGACCCTTTAATAGTTTCGAAATGCTCCTTGGCGTCGCCACTGCGCGCTATCGGTCATGCGAGAGTGCCAGAATCTTTTCTGCACTTTGGTAAAAAAAAAAGGCAGTGGTGGCTACTTTAAGGCAATATTTGCTGTGGCACTGTATTTCTTCATTGTACTTGGTGGTTAATGCGCACCACCGTTAGGTGCATAGTTATGCCGTGTTTCCGGCAGGTGCATATTAACGAGGTTTCACTACATACAGTATAACCTCATTGATACGTTTCCGGAAAAAATGCTAGAAATAAGCGTACTATCTGGGAAAACGTACGATCCAAATCCATTAAAAATTGAGGCTGACGAGCTAATGTCGAGGTGCAAGGCATTTATTTCCCAAAAAACATAGTGGGACTCTTTCTGTCAGCTTGTTGGCAGCCAGAGGTCAACCAGGTAGTTCCGGTCCTGACAGGAAACAATGTCACGGTCACATGTTGAAATCCCAAGACAACCTGAAGATTGCAAAAACAGAACGCTGGGACAGCCAGCAAACAAAGAAATGCTACCGCCGTGGCACCAAATGAAACTTTGTGGTGCGCGAGTGTCGGTTCATTCTTTATTGCTGCTTGGAAATATGGGGCTAATTTGCTGAAGAGTTGAAGTGATATTCTTGAGCATACACATTTGGGATACAATCACATATGTTCGCAAGATCACGCGCGACTTGCCTTGTCCGTGAACAGTACTGCCACGCCGCTAACAGCTTAACAAGCTCAACTCTGTGCAGTGCATGTAACAATCGCAGTACGACACAATGCAAAATCTCGCGAAAGTGATAGTGTCCTTGAAAGCGACAGCTCTAGGATATACCTGCTCACAGCTATCGCATACTAGTTTGCACACATGTGTTGATCAGTTTGCGTTCTGTCTTAACTTAAGACATGCGGTGGTATGTGTTCGGTGCCACTCGTAATCGCACCATCTTGCACGGCGGAACGGGCTTTAGAAAATAACGCCAGCCTTAATGGCAACCAAAGGTGAAGTCCCCAAGTGCCCACATTGCAATCTGTCGAGTCCTCACAAAGATGGTGGCGAGCGCACATCGTCTCTTTTTTGCGTCTGTTAACCAGATGCCTTCCAGAATGAAATTGTCCTGGCATGTTCTGGTGACTTGCAGGTAGCCAGAACTGTCCAGCCAGAGAAAAAAGAACACCGACCAGAACTACACCGCACAGTTGGTGGAGCAACCTGAAAATGAATGCGCTTTGGGAGAAAAGCGTGGAGAAAATGACGTCTTATCGGCCATATGCAGTGGGCACAATGGCAGCGTTGCTATGGTTACGTGACGCAGCATGTTGTGTAGTGTTGACAGCATGTGCGCTTCCCTAAGTCTCGTACCGAACCGTGGTGTACTGGAGGTGTTTGACAGCATCCATTCTTTGTGCGCATTGTCAGCTCCGCAATGTTCTCCCGGCTGTCATTGTAGCCATGGGGTCTGAAAAATAGTGTGTGGAACGAGTGCATATATACATACCGTGCTGCAGATGAAGGATTTTCAGTGCTCAGCGAAATTGTGCTAAGGTGCCATCACAGAACAAAACCACTGTGCTACAGAAAAGAGACGTTTCTTGAAAGTCATTTCAAGATTTTGACAGCCACCGTAGCCGTCTACTTTGGGTCGGTGTGTGTTTGACCGAGAGCTCAGGCAATGGCTGAGGTGGCAATTGAGCAATCCAGTGAAGATGTGGAAAAGACGATCGAGTAATTCAGAGAAGATGTAAAAGGGACAATTGAGCAAAGAAGAGAAGGCATGGGGGAAGGAATTAGGCACTGCGGAGAAGCCACCATCACCGCACGGTGGCGGTCTGCCACTTAGCGCTTCACAAGTATATGAGAGGGGCTTTTTTGCACTCCTGAATGAGTTTTTTTAGCTGCAGAATGTATCATGCCTCAGTGCTGAATGTTGCTGCTGAATAATTGTATTAACCAGAATGTATTAACACATAGCTCTAAGTGGTTATTTTTATTTTTCGCGATTGCGAACGCGAGCGGGGAAAGCATACTAAGCGGGAATGTATCAACGAAGTTCTAGTTGCATTTATACATTTTATACGTTTTCACAAATGCTGCCACGGGCTCTTTGTGACTGGAAGCATGTGTAACATTGCAAAGATGAGCTGCTGGCTAAGACTAGAGCTGTAAGTGCCTCATATTTTCACGTACCTTTTGTAAGCATCAGAAAGTGTTTGCAAGATCATCATTATGTGCTCAAATCAACAGTAGTGGGCAACGCTCTTGGAAGCCAGAGACAAAATGCGTGGGTACTCTCAAGTAAAAAGAAGCATTGGTGGTTTTAGGTCCTCGCTGTGTAATATCACCAGCCCGTCGTGGTAGCTTAGTTGCTAAGGGGTGCTGCTGCAAAGCTCAAGGGTGTGGGTTCACTTCCCTTCCACGGCAGCTCGATTTTGATGGGAGCAGTATGCAAAAATACGTGTGTTTTGTTGCACATCAACGGATCCCAGGTGTTCATAATAATCTAGACTTCACCACATTGGCATGCGTCACTATCACATTGGGATTTCCACACATAATGAAACCCCAGAATTTCAATTTTAAATTGGGTAGGCTGGCCACATGGTGTAGTGAATGAATGCTTGTTTACTCTTGCTGTGCTTTTGAGACTCAACAGGGTGATTGTTCTTAAGCACCATCCTAAATGGTCTGCAATACTACAAGGTTCAGTTCCAAGGTTTTGTTCCAAATCAGTACATAAGGATAGTTTTCTGGATACAGATAACATAGACTTGTTAGGGTCTTTCCCCTGTCAAAAAATTAAACTGCAATTGGCAGCATGAGTGAAAGCAACAATTATAAAACTACATATAGTGCAAAGTACATATATTGCAAATTAATGTTTCTAAGGGGGCCCTTGAATCCATTCGATATGGTACATACACAACGAAAACCAATGAGAGTTAAGCCCTTATTCTAGGAATTTCTAACCTACCATTGTTAAGTGGCACGTGCTTCCTCTGGCAATCATTATTCAGCGAAACGTATTGTGGTACCTTCTGCCACCATGAAAAGGCAATGCGTACTCTTGTTATCCTTCACTATATGTCATCTAATTTATGACATACTGATAGAAATGAGAATAGACAAGGAAGGGATTAACACCTTAGGTAGTGATCATAAGTGCTTAACATTACAAATGGGATATGAAACTGTAAATGTGAGCGTAGAAATAAAGTTTGGCAGCTCGTATTTAAATGACAAACGAATAACAAATATATCTGGTAAAGTCGAGGAAGAAGTAAGCAAAATATCAGGCACCGACTGTGGTATAGGGACTTGTTACATGTAATGAGGCGCAGCACTTCCTCAGGTATGAGTTCATCTCTGTCAACGTAGTGCGTATGCCACTGTGCGCGACCACACCAGTGTGATCAAAGTTCACAGTTACTGCCCGAGCGATGCAGCCCCCCTCCAGCACCCCTTCATGTGCCTTCGTGCGGCAAAGACGGCCGGCCCGCTTTAGCCGCACCCATTGGCAGCCCTAGCATGCATTCACTCGCACACAGAACATACGACGTACGGGGCGATGTTATCAATTGGGACTTGATACCGAACACGATGGCGAAAATGCGCTTCGAGTTTCCATATAACTGCTATCGCAAGAAAAGGTTTTAATAGGCAGCCTCCCCACCTTAAAGTACCTAACAATGTTAAAAGCGTGTATACATATTGCTACACATTTGCACGTCTTTCCCAGTAAATGAAACTCCATTTAATTGGAACACATTTTTCAGGTTAGGTTCAATGAAACTAGCTGGCCCCGCCACGGTGGTTTAGTGGTTATGGCGCTCGACTGCTGACCCGAAGGTCGCGGGATCGAATCCCGGCCGCGGCGGCTGCATTTTCGATGGAGGCGAAAATGTTTGAGGCCCGTGTACTTAGATTTAGGTGCACGTTAAAGAACCCCAGGTGGTCGAAATTTCCGGAGCCCTCCACTACGGCGTCTCTCATAATCATATGGTGGTTTTGGGACGTTAAACCCCAGATATTATTATTATTAATGAAACTAGCTGACTTCTCAAGATAGTTTGAGTTTCCTTTTCACACACTTTTTAGCAGTACTAATTACAAGTGTCATGTACCTTTCCCACTTAAAGTGCGACAAAAAGATTCTCAGCATAAGCATCGAATCTCGAATCATGTAGAAAATGGAGCCCCGCCACGGTGGTCTAGTGGTTATGGCGCTCGACTGCTGAGCCGAAGGTCGTGGAATCGAATCCCAGCCGCGGCGGCTGCATTTTCGATGGAGGCAAAAATGTTTGAGGCCCGTGTATTTAGATTTAGGTGCACGTTAAAGAACCCCAGGTGGCCAAAATTACCGGAGCCCTCCACTACGGCGTCCCTCATAATCATATTGTGGTTTTGGGACGTTAAACCCCAGATATTATTATTATTATGTAGAAAACGGACTGGTAAATGATGTATCAATGTTGTGAGACTGTCTACTTTTTTCTCCATCCACAGGAGGCCGTGCAGGTTGCATTGTCCAGTCGTGATCTCAAGAGGCACACACTGCAAGTGAGTCGCCAATAAAAGCACTTAGTAACATGAAAATTTCAGCGAGTTGGTGACGCATGTGTAACCACAGCACATCTGCTGAGACGAGGACGAACAAGGTGCTGTGGCACACGACCCGAATCCCTTGCAATTTCAATTGTTTTACATCCTATTACAGCACAGTATTCGTGAACTAGCTGAGGAAAAGTTAGAAAGTTAGTGACACAGGACAAGGCACAGATTTATGCAACTCCACAACTCTTCCCTTTGTACACTCCATATGGCTCAGCTGAATGCATACAGTCAAGCCTCGTTAATAAGTACTCGCGTTAAACATACTAACGGTTAAAACGCAGTTGCAACGAATCGCCGACCGAGTCACGTAGAGCATAATGCATTCACTGGCCGTTTTAAGCCATAGTGGTTCATCCGATGCCTAACGGTTAGTGCGTATCCTGCATACCGGGCTAACTTTTTGTGCAGTAAAAGTGTACTGCGCCACTGACTTGCCGATGCCACAATGTGCCGCAGAGGTTTTCTGTCTTGTTGAGAAGTGCGGAGATCAGCCGATCAATGATTACGATTTCCACGCGATTGCGGCGATGCCTTGTGGCTCTATCTGCTCGGGCACGCGTGTGGTGTAGCGTTACTTCAAGCCTACTGCATGCTTTTAAAGGGACACTAAAGAGAAAATCAATCTTTCTCGTATCAGTAAATTACTCTTTCACGATACCATAATCACCATGCTTACTGTGCATGGTAAGCGAGAAATGCGCAAAAATAAAATGTGGGTGGCACCGCCACCTTGAAGTTCCCGCACCATTGCCGTGACGTCATAGATTTTGACGGCATCTACTGGGGCCTAAGTAGTTCCTAATGGGTAAAAATGAAGTGCATTGCCTTCTATGCGGGCCAGAGACTTAAAATACCAAGTTCCAGAAAACTTAATTAGGCCAATGCCGCCAAAATATAAAAAATGCACTTTTAAATCAGTGACGTAACGCGAGGAGATTTCGGCGCGAAACTTAAAAACGAGAATTCAACCTTGATTATTTACTATTATTAAAGCTATGATGGTGAAATCAACGACATTAGAGGTTTCAGAGTACAAATTATCAGTCTAAAACGATTCATTGTTTCACTTTAGTGTCCCTTTAATGGGCGACAACCTCAACACGCTGGGCTGCCGATCTCTGCCGTGTCGTTGTGCGGGACCGTGTTGCAGTGCGCACCGCTTTGTAGAAATGAAAGATGGAATACTGGGCGAGTTGGTGCAGATTCATTGTGGCTAACAGCGCAAAAAAACAGACAAAGGCGAGAAGTGGACATGGCACAGCGCTGACTTTCAACTGAATTTTATTGAAGAAAACGATAACTATATAATACAGGAACAGAACACCTCGTGACTAACCTGGCCTTGGCCATTCGACTAAAAGTACATTGTGCCCCAAGCATTGTCAAGTACACGTAGAATGTGAAAAAAAAGAAAAGATAATAAATCAAAAAAAAATTTAAAATGTAACAACCCAAAACCCGGCATGGGGTAACATAAGATCCTCATCCACTATCTAATATGGAAAGTTTGTTATCCAGTAAGGCAATGGATGGCTGGCTGACACAGTTAGATCCGTTCTTATTTATAAAACCACCTCCATAATCTTTCTTGATAGTTTCTCTGGGTGCCTAAAGAGCATGTTTGTTTTATCAAACAGCAGGTGGCACTCACAATTGCGACAATGCATAGACAAATGCGAATGCGCAAAGCCTTTCAACGAACTGTAGTGTTCCCTCAACCGAATATTCAAACACGCCTGGTCTGGCCTATGTACTGACGACCACATGAAAAAGGAATTGAATACACAACGTTCTATAGTCGGGTACAACTTTAGAAAAAAGCGGCATTTGCACCTCAAAGGCGGATGCACACGCGCTTCCACCAATGGGCGCGCGCTCTAGACTGACGTCACGAGCCGGACGGCCGGTGCCTCCGCTCAAGGAGAAGAAGCGGGACTATTTCTTTGCCGCGGAGGCAATCGGCTGCCGCGCTTCGGTCATATGGGCGGGGCCTCTCCTTTTTTCTAAAGTTGTACCCGACTATAGATGCAAGGAACCTTTTTTTTCATTATTTTTTAATTATTTTTTTGCTTTTTTTTCGCATTCTATATGTGTACTTGACAATGCTTAGGTGCGTAATGTATTTTTAGCTGAATGGCCAAGTCACGAGGTGTTCTGTTCCTGTATATATGTTGTTGTTTTCTTCAATAAAATGCGGACCAAAGTGTCGCCTCTGGTGTACAAGTTCGCTGACTCCCAAGGGAGCCAAGTCGTGGTCCAGTTAACGTCTCCGACCTCAAACCTTTCGTTGCCCGCAGCAACGACTTGGGAGGGGGGGGGCGGTCACCAAATTGCAGGAAAACCGTGAGAAGGCTGGCTCGAAGCCACGCCATCGGTACAACCTGCGGAAACGCACCTAAGCAACCTTTCTCCCACTGACAGGTAGCTGGACTTTATTCCATACCATGACAGTGAATGGAGAATACCGCTAAGGTGTGGCGGCACACGTCTGGAAGTGGTCGAAGGGCCCTCTTGGCCGAAAAAACCCTCTGACGTGTTGTCCCCAAGCCATAACCTGGCAAGCGCCTCCTTTTGTGGGCAGCACTGTCAGGCAGGCAGGCACCCTTTTTTGGCAAGCCGGCTATGCCGGGGGCATTTCTGTCCACTCCTGCATCGCCCAGTCGCCTCCCAGCACCTGGCTCTACCGTGCCACCAGCCTGTTCCTGAACCTCTGGCCTGCTGTTCCCTGGTCCTTCCTGTGGTGGTCTCGTTCCTGCCTTCTGCCGTGCAGCCACCTCCACCCTGCCTTACCCACCGGGCAGCTTCGACAGCCGCCCTCAGTGGCTGGTCCGCCCACTGAAGCTTTGGCCCAGGCCCGAGCGTGGTCGCTCCGGCTTCCGTTCCTGGCTGCCTGCTTCCGGCTGGTCGTTCCTGTGTGGCCCCCGTCCCAGCGACTTTCGGCGGTTGGCTGCCGCATGCAACTGGCAGCCACGCCTCGTACGTTCCCGGCTGCCAACCTCTCCAGACCAGTGAACTTCAAGCGGGCTCGCTGCCCGTCCTTGTGCAGTCTACCCTGTTCCTCCTGGGCTGCGGACCTTCTCCCGGCAGTGGGCTCTCCCTCGTGGTGGAACTTTTGGTGGAACTTTCGTGTGACCATGACCGACTTTGGACTTGTACCTTCAGGAAGACGACAACCCCCTGTTGGACATTGCCCCATTGGCCAGCCCCTTGCGGCTGAGCTAACCTTGCCACTTGGCCTCGGACAGCCTCTTTCACAGGCTGGCCTCGATCTTTAGGAGGGGGGAATGTGGGAATCGAGTGCGCCCTCCCCTTTGGCACCTCGTTCCCCAGCTAGCGCGTGTGCTGGCCCCGCACGGCTCGAGCGCCGGGAACCGCCATTAATCGGCGACATGGCTACCGTGGCTACGCCGCCAGGCCTTTTTGCTTGGTGCGAGCCATGCGTTGGTCTTCCCCGCACGAGCCACGCGTCCGAACATGCCTGTAGATGCTTGCGCCACACGTGACAGCTAGCTTACGTCACTGCCAACGCCTGTCCTCATTGGCCGCTTGTCCTCAGCCGCTTGTCCTCATTCCCCCTTGAGCTCGTTTCTGTCTGGCGTGGGCTTGCCCACGTCAGATGCTCTTAGGCTGGCACGAGAGGTTGACGCGCTGCTGTAGCAAGCGGCTTTTCGTTCGTGTGCTCGACTGCTGCCCTTTGTGTGAGAGTCGTAGTGCCGCTGGCAAGCATACTCGATCGGTCTTGCGGAGTCCCCCTTACGTCCGGCTAGCGGAGAGAAATTCACTGCTCTCTTTCCGAGTGTAAATGCGCAAACACACGCAATATTAAGCTCAGTCGTTGTTTCGCACTCTCTAGTCGGAGCTGGTCCCACAGCAAATTGTGCAAGGGAGTCTGTCTCTCTACTACCCAATACTTCGACAGGTGGTGCCACACATCTTGCGAAACTCCAGAGTCTGACGTCTATGGTTGCGATTTCGCAGCATATCTAGCGTTGTTTTGCAGTGTTTTCAGAATTTTTGAGGAAGTATAAAAAGTGTTTATTACAGTAGAACCCCGCTGATACGTTTTTGAAGGGACCGTAGGAAATAAACGTAAGAGACTGGAAACGTAAGAGCCGAAAAACAGGAAAAACGGCAAAATATTTAGTGGTACAGAATTTTATTTCAATTCTTACGAGCAGCACGAAAATTGGCGCGCTCAGCCGCGATCTAGTCGATGGATAGAAACGCGGAGCTTAGGACGGCCTTATCCACAGAAATGTAATCAACGTATGCGATTTTTTTAACACCAACAGCTGTAGGCATGAAAGAACTAAGCTCACGCAATCACGACCGGCGCGGCGAGTCCGACCGCGAACCGCACGCGCGACCATGCGAGCTCCAACCAGCTCGAACTCCTCCTGTTCTCCGACAAATAACGATGATGATGAGTCTACGCCAACGCGATGGCAGAAGTGAATGCCAATCTCGAAGGCCTTGCTTTCGCAAGCAATTACGTCATACACGCCATGTTTGTGCAATGCAAATCTCAGAGGCTATGCTTTTGTCAATAGTAAATGCAAATCTCGAAGGCCTTGCTTTCGCGAGCAGTTACGTCATAGACGCCATCTTTGCAGTTTGAATCTCGAAGGCCATGCTTTTGTTTGCATCAATTGAAAGATTCTGTTGCTTGCGCCTCTCATGCGGCTATATTACGGTCAAACGAGGCCAAGCTGCGTGAAAATGCACCATGGCCGCTCTCTTTGGTAGTCACTCGGTCGGCTCCGGGCGCACTTCGCGACGTATCAACGGGAACGGTCCGACAGTTACGACGTAACAGCGGGGTTCCCAATACATTGTATCCTATGGGAGCTATGCCGGGACCGGCGGAAAACGACGTAACAGCCGGGAAACGCAGCAGTGAGGAACGTAACAGCGGGTTCTACTGTATATAGTTTTTCGCGCACAGTAGTGTGGACCAGCTGGACCACATCATATTACATGCAACATCTTGTGTCAAGCCATTAAAATGCCCAGCCGTTGTTGTCGCTGTCACGGGATGACGTGTCACTTCTGATCACAAATATAGCAGTTGTATGTCTCTGTAATCTGAAATCACTGTTTTCTGTATTGAAATAAAACTATTACAACTTTGTTTTTTACGTTGCCACTTGTGCAGCAATATCGGTGCGTTCCACAGTACCAGGAGAAGCGATGAAAACGACAAGCTTAACTTGTGTTCAGGGCCCCTTTAAAAGCTGATTGATTGGCCCTGGTTCTGTTGGTCCTGTGTCTTTTTTTGCTTGTGCACCGATCCACCATGAATTCTGAATTTTTTTCTTTTGACATTTCACTCTGTGCTTCCTGTGGTATAACGAGTGAGAAAAGTGTGTGCGTTTGTGTGTGTGTGGTTGCAGGGTGTGGGCATGCAGTACCTGGAGCAGTTGATTGAGAGGAAAGACTTTGAACGTGCGGCCGAGATGTGTCCGACTGTGTTTGGGGCGGATGCACGCTTCTGGGAGGAGCTGGTGTACCGCTTTGCGTGCCTTCGGCAACTGCGCTGCCTCGCCCCCGTGCTGCCCCAGGGGGCCTTGATCCCGGCCTATGAGATGGTGCTCAACGAGTTCCTCCAGCTGGACCCTGAGGTCAGTGATGCCACCAGCTGTGGGCATTTAACCTTTCTTTTCTGCACATGCACCGAGTGTAGAGTCTGTGCCTGTTTTCAATGCTTTTACATTAGCAAAAAAAAAAAAAAGATTATTTGCATCAGTGTGTTGTCAACATTGCTTCACAATAGCGAATATCTATAGTTTCATTTAGTTGTCTCTTAGATGCCCTAGTTGTGATTTGCACTTTTTGTCTGTTTTTCCTGGATGTGCGGTAAATGGTAGAGCTCTTCGCATGTCTTCAGTGCCTTCATATTTTGCATGCTTCTGGAAAATAAGACTGGTTGCAAGTATGGCCCTCTTTCTGTTTTTCTTTCTTCTTCTGGCTCTTAACCCTTTGAGGGTTTTCGTTGTACATGTACGGCATAGCCTGTATGTTTAAAATGCACGCCTTTTTCAGTCATTTCTCTTGCTTGGCATGTGCTGCCACGCTTCAGGAATACGTGGAATTTTTTTCATGCAACGATGTCTCTCGTTGTAGTCTTTTTTTTTGTTTCCCAAAGCGGCACGCCGGCTATTGCCTGCCCACCTGAGCGCGTTTGCGGTGCAGCAGGCTTAAAACGCGTGCCTTTTTCAATCATTTCTCTTGCTTGGCATGTGCTGCCATGCTTCAGGAATGCTTGGAATTTTTTTCATGCGCCAATGTCTCTCCGTTGTTTTTTGCTTCGCAAAGCGGCATGCCCGCGTTGTGTCTGGTTCTAAACGCGCTCCCTTTTCAATCATTTCTCTTGCTTGGAATGTGCTGCCATGCTTTGGGAATATATGGAATTTTTTAGGGGCGAAGCTCCTTAAGGCGGCACCCGTTCGTCCCTCGTAGTCGTAGTCGTAGTGCGTAACCAGTCTTACGCTTTGACCTCCAAGGTGGTGCCGGTGGGAGATTTTCCTGTGCATTGTTGAACAATAAAAAATTCGCAGCGTGCGCGTTAACTAAAAGCCGAATTCTTCTGTCTCTCATTCCCCATTAGCAGCCATTGGCATGTTCCAGTAGGAAACGTTAGTAGAAGTAGAAGTGTAAGTGTTAGCTAAAAGCCGACTTCTTCTGTCTCTCATTCCCATTAGCAGCCATTGTTTACCTCCAAGGTAGTGCCTGGTGAGATTTCTTCTGTGCGTGATTAACAATAAAAATTTTGTTCAAAACGCCGTTGATTGATGAAATAAACCAATGAAAGACGCCAGATGTTTTGTAAAAGCAAAACGAAAGAACGCCAGATGTTTCTAAAGCAAAACGAAAAGACGCCAGCTGCTTAACGAAAGACGCCAGGTGTTTTCTAAAGCAATGGTTTTCTAAACAATGAAAATTCACAGCGTACATGTAAAATTAAAGTGAGCTGCAAGTCGTCATAACTCATCGAACCTTTAGTATAAACGCGCCCGATCTCACGTCGGTGATGATGTACTAGGCAGAATTCACGGAAGATTCACGGTTTACCGATGAGCCTCCGCAGCTTCGCCCACTCATCATCATTCACTCCGTGGATATGCTGTGATTTTTTTCATGCACCTATGTCTCTCCGTTGTTTTTTTTTCTTTTCTTCTTTTTTGCTTTCCCAAGCAGCGCAGCTGCCTTCATGTGCGCATGAGAACGCGCGCACACGGTGCGGCTGGTTTCGGTTTCGTCCTTCGGGTGGTTATCACTCCTTGCGCCTGCAAAGTTGATGGCAGTCTGGTTTCTAATCTCTCAAAGGGTGACCGCTTGGGACTCTCGTTTATTGCTCCCCGGGGCGCGATTACATCTGTTTCCGTGCGGCTCTATATTACACAAACACCACCACCGTGGTTGCGTTTCCTGTTTTGGGAAGCACGAACATGTTTTGCCAGAAAGGTACTCTGGTGCGCTTATTTTTATATGTCTGTGAGCTGTATTTAATAGAGTGCTTAACTTTTTCTAAAAAAATCGTATAAGTGTTTATTTAGGATTTTGCTTGATATTACTGCGAATAAACCTTGTGTATGTAACAACAAAAATGATTCATTTTGTCACTTTATGGTCAGCAAAGGAATTTTAGATAATTTTTTCTGAAATAAAATCGTCTGAAGAATTTATTTCGGCAATAAAAAAAATTGCACATTTTTGGGCTGCATTTCATGAAAAAATTCGACCCTCAATGGGTTAGTTTGGCACCACGTCTTTCAAGCAGCTGTGCACGCTGCCTGAAGCATGCAGTGTATGGTCGGTGGGAGTTTTACGCGACTCACGCAGCGGCGCGGGGGGGAATTGCAAGTCTATGTAAAACAGGCCAACGCGGGCAGTGTTAGTACTGTGGTTTCGCGTGCCGAGGGGCATTATCACCCACCCCACACCCCTCCCCCCGCTTTCGATTGTCTTCATGCTCAAAGAAAATATTAGGGGTTCCGCAACACTCGGGAAAAGCCGTTGGGGTTCCCCAAGGTTGGAAAGCTTGAGAACCCCTGCTCTAGCGATTTTACACAAAGGGCGGCAGCGGACTGATGCGAAGCACGTCTGTGTCGTTCCTTAATAAAGCGTGCTGTACGTTTACAACGACGCTACGCTTGCAGTACCATAGGCGTACGTTTGACGAGATAGTCAGTGCGGTGAGGTTTCTTGGTGCCCGCACCGCACTCTTGAAGGTGGTGCCGCATGAGGTGGGAGTGTACGGGGGTGCAGTGCGCTTTTGTTGCCGTCTGTTAAAAGCGTGCAGTACGCTTGACGCTACGCTAACCACTTGGCCAAGCAGATAGCTGAAGACGCTTATAGTGATGTTTTCCTAACAAAGAGTAACACTGACTTACAGGAAGCTCTGGGAAGTTTCAAAAGCTAAATAAGCAGACGTACCAAAAGGCAAAGCAGTAATCTGCTAAATCATATCAATAATCTTAAGCAAACGCCTACTGCTATGCAATTCTTGTGCATTCACAATTTTTAGTGTTTTTAGGAAGTTTGATGCTTTTTAGTTCTTCTCAAATGTTTATGAAATGAACCTAGTTTCCAGAACCTTTTTCAATTATCTCATATTTCTTTTTACTCGAGCTAAATAGGTCGCATG